>NW_024412470.1:1049757-1136246 GCF_014898765.1 Herpailurus yagouaroundi
ACACACACACACACACACACACACACACACACACACACACACACACAGCTGTAAAGCACTAACACCTACAAGTTATTCTATTTTGTATAGGATAATTTTTGAATATTTCTTTTTCCAAAGTAATTAGGTTACTTCCTAGCCTGCATAAACTAATTTTGATATATACAATCCTGGATTACTAAGCTATTTTTATCTACAAAATATAATGTCTTGTACTAGAAATTCTGAATTCAGCTGAGTAATACTTATACCCTCTTGCAAAAAGAAAACTCAGCAGTTAAATTTTTTGAAGACATCACTTCTCTCTGTGTTTAAAAAGTGCTTTTAAATTACTCTGTATTCTATAGAAAACTGTTTCTCTGATGCTTGAAGTCTCCAGCTGCCACACAATTTATATCTCTTTCTTCTGCTCTTTGTTTTTCAGCCATTTTCCCTGAATGTCAAAGTCAATTTAGTGCATTTCACTTTGCTGAATAAATCAGAGGCGAAATCCTTGCTAAAAGTGAAAATTTGATTTGCTAAAAGGAGCTTAGGGCAACTATTAATCAATATATCCAGAGTGTCAAAGCCAAGGCCAGGATAGACATGCATTCATTTGGAGATTGGCTGAGGCAGATAAAGGGGGGCGCAGGGGAAAAAGTGCAACCAGCCCCAGAAGGGAGGTGGGGTTAGGGTTGGAGGGAGGGTCAAAAAGGAACAGAGAGAAACACAACATGCCAGTGTCATGTTCTGCTCTTCTCCCTCAAATTCTTCATTTAGAGATAGAAAAAGATATTTTGATTCAGCATTTAAGCATATAGGAATTATACTAATTATAGCTGCTTTCATATAACAATTTCCTCCCAAGATACAAAAGTCTTTGTCTCTTTAACTCATCAAGTAGCCTTGAGAAGAAGAGACAAGTCAGAAGTAACAGCTCCATTGACAAACTGAATTCCAGAACAAAAAGACTTGGGCCAGGTCTATAGGAGGTCAATAGTTTGATAAACCTCGGGTATTTCAGGTTTCTGAAAGATCATGATAGATAGTAATCCAAATGGCTGGACTCATCCTGTCACCTCATCATTCAAAGACTATAACAATTACCAAGAACTTGCCTGAAAATGATATCATATTTTAGGACGTAGTACATATAGACATCTTTAACATTCAGAAATTTAACACTGTTGTTTTCAAAAGTATACCAAGTAATCTTTCCTTATGTAAGCTGGCTCAATTAAAATTTTTAATCGCTTCTATTGTCTTAGTATAAAATGTTATTTCCTTAGCGTGACAATCAAGATTCTTCATAATGGGGTCCTTGCTTTTGTGTCTAGCCTCCTGCGGCTCCTTCCATGCTTCCATGTGACTCTGTGTAAGAGCACCATCACAGCCCACATCGTGGAGTTCTAGTTGTCGATTCATCTTTCTAATCACCCACTACCCTGGAAGGGTCGTAAAAGCAGAACTTGTGCTTTATTCATACTCATGTGTGTATCTTTTGTGCACATTGCCTGACACAGAGCTCACTAAATACTTTATGGAAGGAAGGAAGGAAGGGAGGGAGGGGGGGTGGAGGGAGAAAGAGGGAAGAAAGGAAAGAAGGAAGGAAGGAAGGAAGGAAGGAAGGAAGGAAGGAAGGAAGGAAGGAAGGAGGGAGGGAGGGAGAGAGGGAGGGAGGAAGGCGGTGGAACTAACATTTTGATATTTGGTGTGGTTGAAAGTCTCTTGACTCACCTCTGTTCCAGTTTCCCTGTAACTCTCAATCAAATTCAATGGCCAGTGAATCCAAACAGGAGTAAGGGAGGGGGAGCATCCGATTTTAGCAACCAATCATTGAAGGAATTCTTCAACTATTCAGGTGAGTAGTTAAACAGCAATTGCCTTGTTTCATCAAAATTTGTGATCGGGCATATCTAGGGTACACTATTAGTCAAATGCCTTGATTTTCACTGAGTGAAGGTGTGTCACACATTTCCTTTTTTAATTCATCCTCCTTTCCTTTAATCTTGTATTTTGTAAATGCACAGACAGAATTTAAAGTTAGGGCAAATATGTTACATTCACCTAAATTTGTTATGACAGGTAGATAGGTAACCTGGAACAAATAAGATAGTACATTGGTGTAGGGGAAGGGGGGTTGATAAGGATGGGGAAGAAAGACATAATGAAGCCATTGGTAAAAAGTCATGTATGTTGAATATTCTATGAGTACAAGTCCCATTAACAGTGTGAGTCAAACTTCTGACTCTCAAGTTTGTTCATATATAAAGTGGGGATCATAAGAATAAAGCCTACCCAGAGAATAACAGAATTGTTACGAGTAACAACTTAATGTTTGTGAAAGCACTTTGTAAACATTAAATCACTGTATAGATGTCAATTGTTTTTGTATTCAAAGCTTAATCTCAGTAAAAGGAAATAATCACATATATATGTATATATATAATCACACATGCATATATATTTATGTAGACAGAGATACATGATTCAGGGTAGAGATCACGTCATGTTAATCTTTTACATTTCCCATAGTACCTAACATAGTGTTAGGTACATAGCAGCAACTCAAATACTTAAATTGTACTCAACGAGTACTATGAAATTATGATTCCTCTTTGATTAGAGGTATACAACAGCATGGCTATTATAGATGGCAAACATAATTTAGGGACACCTAGTAATGGAGTGTAAGTAATGCTGGAATAGAGATCACATGAGCACAGGTAATTCAGCATGGTTACAGAACAGGCATTAGGTCACAAACAGTGGCACTGAGTGGTGGCAGTAAGTCTCTATAAGCAGCTGTAACCATGTTTGGGTTGTCTAGGATCTTTCCATCTCGGTCTAGGAAAACTTGTGACTTCTTGATTGGTCTCTCTATTTTTTTTCTTCTTTTTTTTTTACTTCTAGCAAGGGTAGCTGCAGAAAATGAAAGACCTTAGGTGACCTTTCAGATTATTTTTTTCATAATATAGTTTTCAACTTACTGGTTCCTATTTCCTTATCACAGTTGTGATCTCAGGAACTGATAAACATTCAGTTATTTTAGGTTTGGCCAAGAAGGATGAACTAGATTATTTAGATGCTAATGATTGCCCACCTAAGACAGAATGATGACAGTATCCACACAAAGATCCCTTTGATCAAAAAGTTTCCATCCAACCTTTGCATTACAACTGAGGCTTACTGTGAGTATTTTTGGAAATGGATTTTATTAAACTGACTTTTTAGATCACTTGGTTTTCATTGCAATAAAACGACAATCTATGTGCAGTATCTCAGAAACTAGAATGAACATTGAATATTTTACATTTAGATCATGCTTTGTAATTTGTAAATTAATTATACATATGTGTTTAATTTGCATGTGTATTCTTTCCCTCATTTGATTTTCACAATATAACTAATGGCTAGAGCAATTACATAACTTACAAAAAATTACTCAACTACAGCTTAGGCTGTCTGATTTTACTTTTAGGTTCATTGCACCCGTAAAAACCACAACTATAGGTACACAGGTAAAGAAATATCAGGTACATGAAATATTACTTCCAAATGTTTGGGAATACTTAATAGTATTATTAAGCCAAGGCTTCGAGTCTTAAATTTACATTTTCTACACTTAAATAAAAGACTCGATTACTTCATAGTTCTGAAATCATCAAGTTACATATGCAAAAGAAAATTAATCCTGAGAAAAGAGGCTGTAATCACTTCAATTCATTCACAGCAAAGTAGAAATTACAACTACACGTCAATTTGGTTATGGGATGGGGCAGAGAGTGGAGCCTCAGGGTCAATGAACAGTTTTGGGCTATGCATATTTTCAATCAACTAATATCAGATGTCAGTGATATAGATACAGATGTCAGTGATATAGATACAGAACAGAATATTAGGTGCTACTTATTATCTTTTTTTAATTTTTTTTTCAACATTTATTTATTTTTGGGACAGAGAGAGACAGAGCATGAATGGGGGAGGGGCAGAGAGAGAGGGAGGCACAGAATCGGAAACAGGCTCCAGGCTCTGAGCCATCAGCCCAGAGCCTGACGCGGGGCTCGAACTCACGGACCGCGAGATCGTGACCTGGCTGAAGTCGGACGCTTAACCGACTGCGCCACCCAGGCGCCCCGTAGGTGCTACTTATATATGATATAACTCTCAGTCAACCATGCCCTTGACCTGCACATCAAACCATAATCACACACACATATACACACGTGGAAACATACTTCATGTTACAAATGGAAGCATAATCTTATGGTAATTATTTCCACCACACTTTTTTTTTTTTTTTTTTGGTGCTTTTTGCCCATATCATTATCACTTAATGGTGCTACCAGTTTTAGGTAAGTAATGGGCATTTTAAAAACCTCCACAACTTTGAGGGTGCCTGGGTGGCTCAGTCAGTTGAGCATCCAACTCTGGATTTCAGTTTAGGTCATGACATCAGGGTTCCTGGGATCGAGCCAAGTCCTATGTTGGGCTCCGTACTGACAGTGCGGAGCCTGCTTGAGATTCTTTCTCTCCTCTCTCCACTACTCCCTCCCTCCCTCTCTCTCTCAAAATTAATAAATGAATAACTTTAAAAAATATTTTAAAAATTAAAAAAATAAAAACCTCCACAACTCTGATTGGCAGATGACATAATCTTAAAAAAACTGGTCTCTATAGAAAATGCATTAGAACAACAGATAGATTTTTAAACAGTATCATTAGCAATAAATGTTCAAAATATTCTTGGGTATTTGCCCACAAGATTTACATCCTAATGTAGAAATAGCTTATACATCTTCTTTAGAGATTTGTCATTTCTAGAAAAATCTCAATACTTCTGTTGAGAAAAATATACAAATCCCAACTCAATGAGCAATTTTTGATATATTCTTCTAACGGATTGTTTTTACAAAAAATATTTCAGTGTAAATGAAAAACACTGGTTTGTAATCTGTAGATTTCTGTTTCTTACATGAATAAACTACCCATAAAGACTGTTTTCTCACATTATCTTCCTAGTGTGGTTTTCCTTTACAGCTTAGTATTTCCTGCCTTCACTGAGCATGAATAAAAATTAGAGTTTTTTGTTTGTTTGATGTCATTACAATAAATACCATTTTATAAATGTGACTAAGAGGCCCTGAACTTATGCCGAGTCCTCTCGTTCAGTAGGACAGCTGTTTAATTTGTCATGTTAAAAATAAAGAAGCTTACCTGAAAACTTACCATATATGATAAAAGAAAAAAACGTTCTAAAATATATTCATTCACTTAATTGTTCAAATACCCTTCCATTCTTTTAAAGTGAACTGTCGGATGAGACCCATAATATATTTAAGCCACTTATATAGGTCAGCTAATATGGGTTATGCTTTTTTAAGCACCATCTGACTAAGCACATTCTGCATTTTGCTAACAAAGTAACGGTACATAATAATATTTTAATCAACCACAAAGAACAATAATAGATCTGACTGCTGGGCTGATAATCGTCTTATCACACCCTGTGAAACCTAGCTCTAATATTTGACGGAGCCTCCATTACTTGGCAGCCCATTCTAAAAAAAGGCCAACAATGGGGAGAGAATGAAGTGGAGTGTGCAGTAAGTCCGTATCTACATAAAAGAGATTAGAGGCGACAGCGTTCCATTTTACAGCTCAATCATATTGTGTTAGCATGCGCTTATCCGAGCGCGGACGAAATTGAAAGAGAAATAAAAAAGAGTCAGGCAGATAGGAACCAGAAAAGCGAGGCATGAGCAATTTCCAAGGATATAAAAGGATGCTAATGGCGGGGCCCTGTCATTCTTAAAAAGGGCTATTAGGGCACCATCATCTGTTCTTGTGCCCTTATGCTCCTCCAACTAAAGTCAAGCATTTTCTAAAGCCCTTGTGATCTTTTTTCTTCTATAGATAAAGTATGGTCATGTTTTGTAAGAACACACTTTTCCATTTATATGATTTATTAAAGTAAGTCAACTAATTCGATTTACTGATAAAAAAAAAAACCACTCCATATGTATTTTCTTCAATATTTTCTTTTGTTGAATTCTTCATTTTTTTATGTAGCAAAAGCAAGAATACAAGAGTACATTCCCAGCAGTGTAGAAAGGCTACTGATCTTATCTTAGATGCTAAACTTAATCTTTGAACTGTGTGTGTGTGTGTGTGTGTGTGTGTGCGCGCGTGTGTGATTATACAAACTGAGAGCAGCATAAAGAGAGCAGAGGCTTAAATTTTGGTATTAAAAAATATTTCATTTTAATTTTAACATAACTTTAAAATGCTTAAGACAAAGACAGGTGGAATTTCTGTTCTGATTTGGCTTTAATTCAGGCTCTGACCCCAGTTATGAGGACTGGGTCAAGTTATCAGGAACACGATTTTACTTCTATCATGGCACAAATGTGACCTTAATCTTTATATTCTCTTTGTCTCCCTCTCTCCCCACCAGTCCCCCATCCCAGACTCCACACTGCTGCTCTGCCCAACCTCCCTGAACTCGGGGTACACCAGCACTCTAAGATCAGAGCATCCTCTTCCTCTACCTCAAAGCACTGCATGGCACACTCATTATTTAACAATTTAAAAGAATTTCAGTTAATTCTTGTTCAGCTAATCCTTTTCTGAAAAGCCAACCCACTCCTTGCAATCATTTAAAACACCCTGAGGGTATCGGGAACACCAGAGCTGTGGAACACCAGAGCTGTGAATCATCACTTCACAGTGACCTCCTCTGGCATTTGCTATGGAGAGAGAATAACGTCAGTCCCCACCGATTCTAAGCCTCAGCTTAAGACTGAACACATAATCGTACAGTAATTGTTTCCACCACTGGAAATGCTGTTACTCATAGTTATTTAAAGTTACTGTCTTCACAAAAGTCACTAGAGCCCCTTTACTGTGACAAGTTCCTTTGTAAGCTGACATTTCTACTTAGATGCACAACTGGACCCACAAATTTATCACTGACTTTCCCTTACCAGAGAGCACTGTAAGGAGTTGTTGCCTTTTATTGGTCTTTATTATGGGATGTCTGAACAATATTAAAGGATTGGTTTAACATGTATCTCAATTCAGGGAGAACTTGGGCAGAGTTCTCTGAAATAATGGGTGGTTTGGAGTCATAGTTACATGGTCTTTCATGTCGTTATCAATAACATTAACATTATTATCATTAGTATTCTGAAATGGTTCTGTGAAATGCAGTCAACTGGGTCTCCTGACTCTACTCCAGGAAGCAATGCTGAATATATGCTTTGATGGTACCGGATACGTTTGTGATTCTGTGTAAGTGTTTTTACCTCTTTATGCTTCAACTGTCCCTAGCTATGAATCACAGATAATACTACTCGATTCCCAGGTGAGAATAACAGTTCTCAGTTGGGAAGCTGGGGCACAGTTTTGCTTGCCAGCGGACATATGTCCGTACCTGAGGACATGTTTGTTTGTCACAACTCAAGGGGACTAGTGGTAGAAGCCAAGGAAGCTTGTAAGCACCCTCCCATGAGCGGGAAAGTCCCCCACAACAAAGGATAATTGGTTCCAAGTGTCAATAGTGTCAAGGCTGAGAAGCCCTGGGTTAGAATAACGATATTTTAAATATGTGAGTATAGGTAGGTGTGCCTGGCTGGCTCAGTCAGTAGAGAGTGCAACTCTTGATCTCAGGGTTGTGGGTTCGAGCCCCACACGGGGTGTAGAGATTACTTAAAAATAAGATCTTTTTTAAAAAATTTAAAAATAAAATAAATAGCTGAGTATATGTGTGTGTGTGTCTCTGTTTATATAAAATAAAATATGTAAATACAAATGATATATATTGATTATCTTCAAAAGGGTCTGTGGATACTTCAACAGATGTTAGCTTTTGTTTCTTTTTGCTTTAAAACACTTCAACACACTTTGCATCCATTAAGTCAGAAAAGTCTTCATACATTGTTTAAGTGAATTCTGACATTTTCTAATGCTACAATTCCCAAATGTCTCAACATCTTTCAGCATATCCTTTATTCGTTTTTCTAGAAGTCACACGAGTGTGATTACAATCGAAGTGCAATATCAACTATCCAGATGATCAAATGCTCCTCCTTTCACATGCAGTAACCCTCGTATAGGTATCTTCCAAAGAACACACTCAAGCTCACCTATTTAACTAGTTTTGACTTAATTTGGGGTGCTTTATTAGCAAACAGTGTAAGACAAAGTAGCTAGTATAATACAGAGTGATGTTTAAATTAGTTTACAATTTGCTTGGCCTCATCTAGAACTGCACCGAACAAAGCCATTCAGAAATGTCAGCTGTGTTCCTAACCACTGTAACAAATTGTCGCCTGAACGCTGCACACCTAATGACTTCAAATTAGCTTCACTGCGATATCGCCTGACAGTTCGTTACGACTGTTAGCAACATAGCTGGCGTATCATGACCAAGAAATTGGTTTCAGTGTGGGCTGGGAAAGGGACTTCCATCAATTTGATTAAAGAAATTACTGTAGCATTCAAAGCATAAAGACAAACTAGTTTAAGGAGACAGAAATAAGTTAACTGTGCCAGGAAAACAGTGCGCATCATTCAAAAACTTGTTTCTTAACTACCTGAAGATCAAAGTTCAAACAAACAAATAACAAATAATTCAAGCAGACTACTAAAATTCTCAAAACTTGTGATCAGCTCTATGTTTATGGATGGTATGGGATTGGCCAAGAAAGCAAAGTAATAGGCTACTTTCAAATACTACTTTTAAGTTACCGTATGAAAAACTGTATGATGTCAATTTAATATTCATTTTTATCATCTGTGTTCAAATCCATGGGAAATAGTAAATGTCAACCAAAGGAGAGCTTATAAATACAAATAGCAATTCAGTGTAAATAGCCACCACGAACAACAGAATGAGTTCTTCTTAACAGAAAAAAAAAGGTACATTAGATAACTGCTGACAAAGACATGGTTTTAAGTGAAAAGAAAAAGTAGAAGTATCTCCTGAAGGGAAAGGTCAGAATTTTAAGAGGAATGAAGACATCTTTTTTAAAGATACATTCTTCTTTATCTTATATTGGCAATAGTGCTTTTGCATATGAAGAAAATAACAGGTGTTCGAGGTGCTACAGACATAGAAAGGTTTATGATTCGATTAGGATCAGCAAAGCTCTAAATTAAGTATGATAAAAACAAATGTAGAGGTTAAAAACCATACTAATGAGAAAATTTTGAATTTGTCTAAATCTACATAGGCAACCTAGGGAATCATTGCAACCTTTTCTGTTTCATTTTTTTCTTTTCAGAAAATGTACCTGGAATATGCTTCGCCCATCCAATGATAACCACCAACTCTCGGTCAGCCAAGTCACACAGTGTAGTGAGGGCTTTGATGTCACTGTCAGGGACCGTTGGGTCAGGCATGGCATAGATCTTCTCCGGTTCGGCCACCAACAAATGTGAGACAATCTTGTTATCTGCAGGATCAGACCAGAGCACTACAAGATCACTAGTAGCATCATCCCTGTTTCACAAACCCTAAAGTATGCCGCATCTTGAAAAATAATTCAAATTGTCTACAATAAACCCCAAATATTCTATTTACGTTTCTATATATACATATATATATATCAAACAGTGTTCGGGAAAACTCATAGCAAGAAATAAGCCACTGCAGTTGTAACAGAATGTATTCCTTTCTTCTTTGCTCTACCTGCCTTTGCTGGAATGAAGCATCTGTCCTGTAATGAAATTTTTTATAGCAAACAGAGCAGAGAAGTTAGATGCTTTCTAGGTTTGCTCTTTGATTCTTAAGTGGGATTTCGGGAAGCAGATTAAATAGTATACAACATCTTTAAAATAAAAATCCACAATGAGCCACTGAACTGTAGAATATAATGTGGAAGGCAGAGAACTACCAGTGCCCAGAGTCGTAATGGGCACGAAAGTCATTAATTGTCTTAATTCTTTTAAAGAAGAGCAAAGGTCAGAGCCCTTCTGCCTGGGTGAATTACTGACTATATAACTCTATCTCTGTGGGATGCATTAAATAGGAATTTCTCTCCTTTCTCTCCCTCCCCACACACCCAGCCAATCTTTCAAATATAGCCAATATCAGTTTCCAGAAAACTACTCCTACTTAAAGGCGACAATATTTTCTCTTTGGAGCGCCTAATTCTTTAATCCTCTATTTTTATCTGTTGTCTTTAGCTCATTCTCTGGCTCAGATTTATCTGTCTGAAATTTGTGATATATGTTTTTAAAATCCTTCATAAAATAAACACTAGAGACAAATGGAAAGCATCACATCAAATGTGTTTTATTGCTTAGGGGCATGTGAGAGTTTATGGAAGGGCTGTAAAGCCTTGCTAACAGAATGATTTTTCTTGTTGGCCCTATTTTCAATTTCTATGTGTAGCTTTAGAGTTTGTACTTTCTTCTAAATTAAGAGATACAAATGGGTAAGAATAAACCCAAATATTTTTATGCTCTATGTACTACTATTACTCTAGAAAACCAGGGCATTAAATGGGACTTTTGTGAGCAAAGCCAAAGTTTCCTCTGTGTTTACTAGATAATTTTCCTTTCATTATTAACTATTTAACCCATCATTAACTTCTTAACCCTAAATGAAAAGACTGCATATTTCTTAGAATTGAAAACGTAGCATGCGTTTTGGTCTTCTTTAATGAAATGACAAGGAAATTATCCAAGCTATAATTAGCAATTTTTCTAACGTTTAAAAACTTTATTATTATGGCTGCTTTAAGAATTACATTTATTGCAAATCATCAAAGATAACCGTTCATTGGCAGGAATATTCAATTATCACCAAATTGAAAATGCAGATTTGGGAGGAAATATTCCCAAACACCATATTTTGTAGGAAAAAAATAAAATTAAATACAGATTCTTTTTTTTTTTTTAACTTTTAGGATCTGTGAAGAATGGCATTTGTTTCTTATATATGCTATGGAAACAACACCCTGTATGTTTAGTTACACTTGGAAAAGTTTCAACTTCCATTGCTCTGACAATGCGACAAAACCTGTCAGCAACCACTGGATTCTCAGGATTAGAAGAAAATGCAACATTTAACAAAGGGCACAGAAATGTACCCAAAGAAAATCCTGACTCTAATTCCTTTAGTACTGAGAAGATGGTACTTGTTTTACCCAAGTCAGTGGACTTGACCGGAAGGGCTAGAGAAATTTGGCTGAAGCGAAGAAATTCCCATTATTCGGAAAATGGAATAGCCGACAGCACTGTTTCTAGGTAAATCTTATTTAATGTTTCCCTAATTAGAATCAATAGAACCCAATTTTCATTCTTGGGCTTTTGTAGTACACAAACAATCAGTCAGGGTCCAGAAATCTCCCTGAGCCACTTTCTCAGCAAAGCCCAGGCACAGCCTCTTGACTTATCTGACAGGATCTGAAAATTAAGTTTTATAAATGTTTGTTACAAAAACACACTAATTGGATGGACTAAGGGAAATTAACACAGAGGCCTTGAGATAATGAGTAATGATTTATTAGGAGTCCTCTTTATCTCAGACAAATGGAGCTCACTGAAATTGCTATAATCTTCTTAAAGGCACCTGACAAGCCACTTCCCAATTTCTCAGGTTTACGCCGAAAACCATAGATGTTCCTCTATCATGTGGACTTACAAACGGGCTGGTGCTCATTTTTCTCTCAGAAGAGGAAATTATCAATGGTTTCAGTCAATGTTCGTGCAAAATGAATGAGAAATGGGCAGGCTGTGTAATATTGAGCCTAGGAAACTAACCCCTAACGAAATTAAGCATTAGTGTTTATTGCATTTTATTGTATTATCAGAAAGTTTTTTATTATAATGTGCAAAATCTGCTTAATGCAGTCCTAGATTGTATTTGCAGAATGCCAACCAGCTTATGCAGGCTGAGGAGAAGATGCCAGATTGGACAATTGAAGGTATAATCAACATAATGTTTTTTGGAAAGGCAAAAGGAAACTATGCCATATGTTCACTTAAGCTTTAATTTTATGTAAAACTGGTTGTTTTTCCTTTGACATAGCTAAAATGTCCTTTCATTTACAGTTCAGGGTCTGTTTTATTTATTTAACAGATCCCCATATGCTCACATGTATGATGCACAGCAGCGACCCCTCCTGGAGAATCTGAATTAGAAGCGGACACTTTCTCTTCCCTTGAAAGCAGATCAAAAATTACCCGTGTGTCTTCCCACAACTGCTCTGGATGCAGCTTCCTCTGGTTAAGTGCTGGTTGTGTCTTCTGAGACAGAGACAGCTAAATGTGAGAACCGTTTCCATCAAAGCACTTCTCAGTGCCCAGTACGAACTCTATGCGTAAATATCCTAGGAGGTTAGCTCCGTTGTGCTAGAACTATGAACTGATTTTTCAGAAAATGGGATGCAGTTATTGCCTCCATCTATATCCCGGCTCTTTTTAGTTAATGACAAACAGAATGGGGCTTGCATTTTAGCAGTGTACCCATCATCCTTTCAAATTGCAATCTGGCATTATAAAACCATGGACTCTTTAGAAACAATTCGTAAGGCCCATAAGGGCATCTGAGATGGAACCACCAACCTATGCTTGTTATTAGTAGGGCCTATTCTTGTTTTAATCTATTGCTAGCTAGTGTGTTAACCTTCCATAGCTCCAAATTAATGAGGCTCCTAATGTATTTTCATTGGGAGGTTGAGCAGTCAAACTCATTTAGTTAGTGAAAACTACAAAAATCACTTTCTTGTGAAATCTGAAACTAACAGCTCCAATGAACTAATGATTACAGTATGATCCATTTTATGTACCTCTGAAAATAAAGATAACCAGTAAATGTAAAATTCTCACTATATAAGCTATGCCTTAATATGCTTATGCTTCTACAAAATGACTACGTGAAAAAAAGGTAGGGGAGAGAAACCATAGGGAAAAAAAAAAAAAAGATAATTAGCTGAGTTACTGTTGCTCCTAAAAGGCAATTCTTGGGAACAGAGCCACGGCCCCCAACGAAGACTAGTCTCCTTGGAGTCAGTGGGGATGGGCATGCCAAAAGGGATATACATTGAGCCAACTGGGAGGATTCCGTGTGTTGGAAAGCCAGACATGTCTGCTGTACTTACATGGCTTTTTGGCTGGCTGAACCAGCTGAGGGTTCAGGTAGGGGCTGTTCTCCGCATCTATTCTGCGCTTGTACTTCTGCCGACCTCCACGTACTCTGTCAAGGCGCACCCCTGTGGGCAAAGACAGGCACTGGCTTACTCCTGAGGTATCCATCTTTGAGACCAATCAAATACATGGAGCATCACCCGTGGGTGCTATGGAGACCGAGAGTAGAACCCAGAATGGTCCAGAGGTGTTGGGAGAATGTAAAGAGGGGGTGACTAAACCAAAATTGCCAGTAATTAGAAACCAAATCCAGCAGAGAGTAACAGACCTGAAAAACATTTGATGCAAGGCCATCAAAGTCCCATTTGCACACCAAAGAAAAGGCACATTTCCACGGGAATTAATACAAAGCAACTGTTACTTGGTACTAGCCTAGTTTCTCAAATCAAAGACAGTGGCAAGCTGATCCTCTTCATCAGTCACCAGTGAAAGCTCAATTTCTAAGAGCTATCCAGCCCTCCCTGGTCCACCAGAAGGCTCGATACGGCCCCGTGGAATTGAACTGAACTGCAAGCGTGTGCATGCCGTGAAGAGGTGGGATGACACTCCGTAAGAGGAGATGTTCCATACTCTAATGTCACCATGTCTCAGAGGAGAACGTCATTTATATTTTTGGCACACGTTTGTATTTTCTTCCAGATGAGAGAAAACCGGGACTGGACACAGGACAGACAAAAGGAGCTTCCTGAAAGAATTCAGAAGGCTTGGACGTCGAAGGAAGGCTATGTTAGTGAGGGAGAGCTGAAGGGTGAAGCTAGAAAAGGAGGTAAAGCCGACAGGTATTTAGTAAATACCCAAAGGGTGAGGAGTTGGGTCAAGGTTCAGAGAGTTTTTGCTGGTACTGGATTTAAAAGATTGAGCGAAGAGGCAAAAGGTTAAGAAAGAAATTAAATATAAATGTTTCATATGTGGGGGAGTGGTGAGCTGAGCTTATTAATAACTTGGTTTCCAATCTGCAATTATGAAGTTTAGGACCGGACCATATAAACCTTTATCTAATGAAGAAGTGGCTTGGGAGTAAGAGCAAGGAGAGAGACTCACTCTGATATTAGGCTGCACCTTAATTGATAAAACACTATAACATGATCCGTTAACAAATTCAAGCAAGTAATTCACTGTACATGTTTTGGCATTTCTCAAAGTGTTTAGAAAACAGATTTCGTTTAACAGCATCATCAGTATTATTATTTTACTGAAAAGGCCTCTCAGAGCCTTTAATATGCAAATGACCTCTGCAAAACTCTCAGAAGGAGATACAGCCTATGCGATGTTCTGCAAATCAATTTAACCAAAGATCCTGTTTTTGGACTATTTAGTAACATCATGTATAACATGTGAATGGTGGGTTCTCTGTGTTTTACGAAACCGTTTGGGAAAGGCTGATACAGCTCTAGGGAATCCTGAAGTGAATACATACACTCGAATGCTCAGGATTACTTAATTCAACCACGAGATAAAGTAAAACACAATTTTTCATATTAGCTTCATAATACTGCTTTAAGAGTTGACTATCTTTTCGTGAAACACAGAAACATATGCTTGGTTCTAGATAAAGCCTGAAATGTCATACTGAAATATCAAAGCAGAGTTTAAAGGAAATCAGGAGACAACTTCAAGAGCAATTAAGTAGGTTTCCACAGCAAATTTCACAAAACAAAGAAATTAGTACAGTGTCTAAGTATTTACTGAAAATAGTAGCACACGTGAGTTACAAAGAAGCTGTTTTTCTTACCGCTGCCTTTAAGAAAAAAGTCTATTTATTTATTTTGAGAGAGAGAGGGAGAGAGACACGAGCAGGGGAGGGGCAGAGACAGAGAGACAGAGAAACCCCAGCAGTCTCCACAGCGGTCAACGCAAAGCCCAATGCGGGGCTCGAACCCGCGAACTGTGAAATCATAACCAGAGCCCAAAGCAAGAGTCGGAGGCTTAACCGATTTAGCAACCCAGGTACCCCTCCCTATTGCTGGTTTTAAAGTACTTTCTGCCTACAGTAGAGTTCTGTTCCCTTGTTCATCTGATTTTAAGTGTAGAAAAGTTGGTGGGAAAGAAACTGAAGAACTGGGATACTACGCTTCTTCCCGTTAGGATGCTGATTTTGTAGAGATAAACGGTAGAGTACAAAGAACAGAAATACTTAATCAAAACGTAAGGCTACTGAAGTTTAAAATACTGTAAATCAAACACTGTAAATAAAGATCCTGCCTCTATTGCACTTGAGGGCACATAGGTTTAAACCACAATCTCTCATTAGTAAGGAAAACACACAAATGATACTTGGCGTTAAAAAAGAAACAGGTATCTACAAAAAAAAAAAAAATGAAGATGGTTCAAGGGAAAAAATAAAGATATTAACAATCACCAAATAAGAGTAATTTAATGTAATTGTTGTAACTACTCCTATTTTATAGAAAGTTTCTCAGATTATCTAGTCTAAAATGTATTGCCTTGCATCTATCAAAAAGCAGTATGTATCATCAATTTCTATATCCCTACCAGCTAGTCCCTTGTCTATAATAATGATATTGTGAAAAGACTGAAGATCCCCCCTTTAATGTCTCCAACTATAATAACATGGTAATTTATTCCTAAGTATTATAAGAAAAATAAGTTAAAAAAAATAAAGCAGGGGAGCCTGGGTGGCTCAGTCGGTTGTGTCTGACTCTTGATTTCGGCTCAGATCATGATCTCACAGTTAATGAGTTTGAGCCCCATGGGGCTCCAGCGTGGAGCCTGCTTGGGATTCTTTCTCTCTGCCCCTTCCCTGGGCACACACACTCTTTCTCTCTCTCCCAAAATAAATAAATACATTTAAAAAAAGAAAATAAAGCACAGTTTGCAAGTCAGATAGTTAAGTTTTTTTCTGGCTCTTTTATTAACCGGCTTTGTAAACTTTGATGAGTTCCTTAACCTATCTATTTTTCCAAAGATAAGATAGACATAAAGACAATATCCTTCCTGCTGTCTTTCTGTAAGGACTCAATATTGTATTTATATAATGTGTTAATATGTTTGGATATTATACATATGCATCATTAAAATATTTTATAAACCTTAAAATGCCAAGGAAAATAAGGAAGTTGTCATTTTATCATTGTTTTGTTGTTGAAATATTGCTGTATTACTTTATTGAAATATATTTTGCATCCTGATCATTTATTAAAAATCTATTCCCATGAAGTTTGACAGTCTACCTTGCCTCAATTCTGAGGGAAATACACTGAGGTATGATGGAGTGGTAAGAGAATTCAAAGGATACAAGACAAATAATGATACTCATTTGATGTCAAAGAGATTTATAGAAATATTTGGTCCCGTTCTATTTACTGTGCATCCTTGTCATTAATAATATCATTTAGGTATGTAATTATTTTAGACTAGATACAGAAGCTAATCCAAATTCTATAAAAAATAAGGATGCTACCCCTGAGTTTAACTGTAAGCACACAATACAAGGTAGACAACTGATAATTATCCAATTAACCTAATGTATTTAAAAGTCTCCAAATAGTTTATTTTTTTAAATGTTTATTTTTGAGAGAGACAGAGAGACAGACAGACGGAGTGTGAGTGAGGGAGGGACAGAGAGAGAGGGAGACACAGAATCTGAAGCAGGCTCCATGCTGTCAGCACAAAGCCCGTCATGGGGCTCGAACCCACGAACCATGAGATCATGACCTGAGCCAAAGTCAGATGCTTAAGCACTGAGCCACTCAGGTGCCCTCCAAATTGTTTAGCAGAAACAAAGAAAAACAACACTATGTATGACCAGGACCTGGGAAATCCAGACTTGTCATAACAAGATATTAATCTAATTGGAATATGTCCACTGAAGGTGACAAAGCCTGTCTTTTTACTTCTTTAGTACCTGAAACACACACACACACACACACACACACACACACACACAAAATCTGTCTGGACTTCGCTTGTAACCAGTTCGGGAAAAGTTGAAAAGTAAGATTTTTTCCCAGGAAATAAGATACCCACAATGTTCAATGTTTGACAGGTTTTGAAGTTAATTAAGGCAATTGGAGTTTCTATTCATGTGGAGACTGCTTTTTAAAAAAAAAAAAAAAGATTTTAATAGTTGGCATTACCTACCAAGTAGAATGTTTCACATTGCTTCTTCTTTCAAATACTGCATGTGCCTACATTGCCACAAGGGAATTACAAATCTTCTACATTGTCAGAATTTACAAAATTGAGAAAGCAAGAAGAGGGCAAGGAGGAAAAAAATACGCCGTGAGGCAAATAAACGCCAAAAGAAGTGAAACAGTTCAACACAAGGTCTTCTTAGGTCAGCTCATTTTAAGTCTACATTTTATGCCCAAATGCAAATTTTTATAATATTATATAGTCCAAAGTCAAAAGTATTTTTCACATTTTTAATAGCACAAAGTCAGAGACATTTCATAGGATAATAAAAAATCTCCCCTTCAGAGAATTATAAAAGGATACCCTAGCCTACTTTCCTATATTAAAGACCAGCCTTTTACAATGTTGTTCGCAAAGGTTTGCTAAAAATATGAATTACACAGACTCCTGGAACACTTAAGAAAGATGCAAACAGTCACATGAAAGTGATACTATTTTTTTAAAGATAGTGAATTTTTTAAAAAGATCAGTTAATTTAATCAATGCTAAATAAAGGGTTGTGTTAAATAAATGCTACCAAACGTAGCTTGCAATTGAGTTTTGAGATCGGACTAGAAAAGCAGGACTTCTGAAACAATAAGGCGGAGAGGACGGGAGTTTTCCCTTCCACTTGATGTCTTCCCCATCCTGCAGTTCCCTTTGCTGCAGGAGGAAACCACGCTCCTTCCCTTTGGGAAGACAGGCACCTAAGAGCGCCCTTCAATTCTCCAGATACTCCTGTGAGGGAACCGTCATAAACAGAGGATAGAGAAAATCCCTTTGAGGAGCTGCAGGGAAAGAAGCTAAGGCAGATTAGTAGTATCACACACCGCCGAGGGTCATTTTAGTGGCAGCCTCTGATGGGGTTCTCCTTTGGGACAATGTCCTAAAAGAGCGTACCAGTTTAACCTAGAGTCCTTGTGCATAGTTAGAGGTTTCTCTTAATGGGATGCGTGAAAATTACTTGTGTATTCACACATATACTCCAGGGAGAATCTGATCATATTAAATTCTTGAGGATCACATGAGAAAATAAGCCACACCGACCCCTAGGTATCTTCAGCTGCCGTAGCCTCTTCTCAAAATAGACAGTGATATTGCTAAACCTGGCTTCCTGGTTGAGTCCCCCTTCCTGATTCAGCAGTCTTCGACGCCTCGTACCTACATTTTCCTCCCAAGCCACGTCTTCATTATTAATTGAATGAATCAATCTCTGCACGGAGTGTCTTGGAATAAACCAAAATCTCAGCCAGTTACCCGCTGCCACTGGTTGTCAAGAGCTTATTTACCTTCTAGGCAGCGGGTTAATTGTTTTATATATATGAACACATTTAAGCCTTACGGCAATCCTATGAGGCGGGTGCTATTATTATCCCATTTACAAAATGAGAAAACTGGAGCTAGGGAGAGGCAGAGCCAGGACTGGGAGTTGGGAGAATGGCTGCAGAACCCACACTCTTAAGCACTATGTTTACCCCGCTTCCCTGCCATCAAATTCTATTTTTGGAAAAGAACAGTTGGTATTTACTCCAAAAGCTAGAACTGCGGGCAGATAAAACCTGATTATCATGGTAGACAATACTCGCATCATGATATGGGGGTGCATGTATAGAGGTGGGCAGAACACTAGACTAGCAGGGGGAAGGAATATTTTTACTCAACTAAAAGGCTAGTGATTTTGCATCTATCATTCCAGAAAGGGTGAGCTGCCTCTAAAAAGTTCGCAGCTATGAGACTATAGACAAAGTAAAAGTGATTAAAAGATTCAGTTACTCTGCTTTTCCACTGAGGCAGGGGCCCAAAGAAATTAATTTCTTTGTTCTTACTTAAAATGTTATTGCAAATTAGACAAGCCTCCTCCGTAGGGCCACGCAGGCAGAGCAACATTCTGGCTGAATTTTGAGCTCAGGAGGAGGTCCAAACAGCAGCTTTTCTCCCAGACACCCCTGCCCAAGGGTTACATTTACTTCTGCTGGAATATCATGGCAACATTTCAGGAATTTTGGAAATGGACTGGCTGCCTGTGGAAACATTCTTAAGTTCTGCTGAAATAAAAGGGGAAAATCACACAGGGAGAGAAAATGCATATCCATTAGGTGGGCTTTTTTTTTTTTCTTAACTGAGTCCTCAGTCACTAAAAGAAATAAAAGCCATGGCTCACATTAAAGCTTCCTTGCTCTACAGATGAATTAACAATTAGCAAGGGGAAGTCTTTCGTTTTGGTCTCCCGATAGCTATCTGGACTATTAAACATGTGAGGCTTGCATAGGAAATTACAAAGGCTTCCCTCTGTTTCAGATTCAAGGTGCATCTAAAATACATTTGTAGAGTTTCCTGCATAGGGCATAACTCTACAGAAGTTCCTCCTTCTTATTTTCAAGGTGTGATTCACCATTCTTGCTTGGCTGCTTCAGAGGTATGTGCTAAATTTATAATCTGGATTGGAGCGGAAATCAAAATGATAGAAATTTGAAATACCATAGACAAAATATTTTGCAGGGGAAATGTTGTTCCATCAGGAGTAAAGTTGCTTCATCTGAAGCATGCAGCCCTAATCTATGACACATACAAGTACAAATTAGGTCATCTGCAACAGGTGACAAGTTTTAATTGAATGTCTTCTGTCTGCAACTCTGACAAAAGGTGAATGGAAATAAATGAGTCTGGCAAGACGGCCCTGAGCCTTACAATACCCAATATCTCATTATTTTTAAACAGCTATCTATAAACTGATGCTGACAAGCCTTGAACCTTTTATTTCTGCTCAAGATGAGGTGGCTATGAAGGAAAAAAAAAAGAAAAAGAAAAAGGGGCATCCAGAACATTACATTAAACATGCAATACCTACCATTATCACTTCCCCAATGTAATTAAAGGAAATCTCCTATTCAAAAGGCACTATTTCTTACTTTGCTTGATGTCACAGAGAGAGAGAGAGAGAGAGAGAGAGAGAGAGAGAGAGAGAGAGAAAGGGAGAGCACGCTTGGCCTGCACTTGCTAAACACAGAGACAACCTTTAAAGAAAAAAAGATTTCCCCTTTCCTTCTTTTGCCTGTTAAAAATTGCATAAACCACTGAAAGAGATACTGCTGTGACTTATGCCTCTCTAAACTCTATTTTGTCTTGTTACTATTTAATACTGGCGACTCTTCCCTTTATCCTTTTCAAAATTGCCTTCTCATATGAATAAAGTTATGAGTTAGTGGGTAAGGACATGAAATGTGGTTGCACATCAACATCAGGAGAAGTGATTCTACTAATTCACAATTAAATGTGACACTGGCAGCAATAAGTTTAACACAATAATAACAGTAATAACAGTGCACAGCACCCCATGGGGATGCTCTGTGTAAACAGAAGCACAAATATTATTTATGCAAAATTCAATGCCCTGTAAAAATGAATTAAATATGAAATCAACCAAGCTGGCTTACAAGTTGCTGGGTTGAGAGCCAGAGTGACTTTGTTTCATTCATTGGACAGGAATACAGTGGAGTCTAATGACCAAAAAAGCAGATGTAGGTTTCAAAGAGAATACAAGTTGGGGGCGGGGGGCGGGAATAGGTGACAGGGAAAAGTGGCAGTGAGTCGGGGCAGCGGGGGGGCGGTCATTTGTTTTCATTATGTTTGACTCTTGATCAGTTGGGCACCCAAAGACAGTTTTGAAGCTTCAAAGAGAAGCGTATGGTCATTTTAGCAGCAGAAAACTTTAAGTCCTGGCCAAATTGTTAGTAAGTCGCCAAAGATAACATAAATTGTACTACTAGACTCAAGCAGAGATGCTGAGAGCCAATGATAAGACATCATAGTGACACAAGATGTTTAATAATATTTTTCTGGTGATTGTGATTTGGCAAAATTGAGATTCAAAATAAAGTAAATCTAGTACAAAGAAACATAATCTATCTATCTATCTATCTATCTATCTATCTATCTATCTACCCCCCGGCCATAAAAAAAAAAAAAAAAAAAAAAAAGAGGAAGAAAAAGAATTATATCTAGCACATAAAATATGTAGGGAAAAAATCAGTTCAAGAGAGATTAAATGTTAATATAATATTAATGCAAACATGCCCGAATTTCATACCAGTGACAAATTTTCTTTTGGTGCTGACACTTATTTCTAATTTCTTGTGATAGTGGCAGCAATAAGTTTAATACAATAATAACAGTAATAACAGTGTGCACAGCACTCCACAGGGATGCTCTGTGTAAACAAAAGCACAAGCACTATTTATGCAGAATTCAGTACCCTGTAAAAATGAATTAAATATGAAATTAAACAAGCTAGTTTTCGAGTGGCTGAGACGAAAGCCATGGTCACTTTATTTCATTCATTGGAGAGGGAAATAGTGGAGTCTAGCGGCTCCACTGTAAGTCTTTAGTGGAGTCAGTGAGAAGTGCCATGGACTGAATGTTTGTGCCCCACCAAAATTCATGTGTTGAAACCTAACCCCCAATGTGACGGTGTTTGGAGGTGGGCGGGGCCTTTGAGAGGTGATTAAGTCATGAAGGTACAGCTGTCATGGTGGGATTCGGGCCCTTCTGAAAGAGACCTCAGAGACCTCCCTCGCCCCTTCCGCCGTGGGAGGTCAGAGAGAAGAGGGTCAGAGAACCAGAAACTCACCACACAGTAAATTTGCCAGCTCCTCTATCTTGGACTTCTCAGCCTCTGGAACTGTGAGAAGTAAATTTCTGTTGTTTGTAAGCCACTCAGTTTATAGTATTCTGTTATAGTGGCCCAAATGGACCAAGGCAAGAAAGTAAGGAACATAAAAACGGAGTTGGAGAGAGAATCGACAATGGGTGGATTCAGGGTCTGATACGAAATAAAGAAAATGTAATGGTTTTCATCCCTTCTCAACTAACTCTATATTCCATCATTAACGCCTATTCACCTGCTACTTGTGCTGTTAAATATTTGTGAGGAAAGTTAAGGGAGAAAAAGAAAAACGAGAGGAAGTATGAAAGATAGCATGAGGATTGTAGACATGCAGAAGTGGAGAAAACAAGCATCGAAGAATCAGTACATTCCCAGTTGCCTTTGACGCTGAGACAGTCCCAACAGCATGTGGCCACCATGGACACATTTTGAAGCTAAAATTTTTCTCTCTCAGTAAACCATGAGAGATTTAAATACGGAGAACAAACTGAGGGTTCGTGGGGAGGTGGGGGAAAGGGGAAAATGGGTGATGGACGTCGAGGAGGGCACTTGCTAGGATGAGCACTGGGTGTTGTATGTAAGTGATGAACCACGAGAATCTACCCCCCAAACCCAGAGCACACTGTATACATTGCATGGTAGCCAATTTGACAATAAATTCTATTTTTAAAAAAGTGCGGTTTGGATGATAAATTATTTGGAAACCCTAAAAATAAAATAAAATAAAATTTTTCTCCCTCAAAGGTAACCAATTTGATTGTTGAGGAATTTAAGACCTCATGAGAAAAACTGGGATGGGAGAATCATGACTGGCAGTGATCATGAGAAAGAACCTTCATTTTTGTCGTTGTTGTTTATTTATTTATTTGGGGGAGGGAAGCGCAGAAAGAGAGGGAGAGAGAATCCCAAGCAGGCTTCACACTGTCAGCACAGAACCCGATGCTGGGTTTGATCCCAGGAACTGTGAGATCATGACCTGAGCCAAAATCAAGACTCAGATGCTTCACCTACTGAGCCATCCAGACACCCCAGAAAGCACCTTTATATAAGTGATATATTCACTAAAATGAAATAAAGAAATATATTAAAAGACTATCAAGAACAGGGCCTCTGGCTGGCTCAGTCAGTGGAACAGGTGACTCTTGATCTCGCGGTTGTGGGTTCAAGTCCCATGTTGGGTGTAGAGATTACTTTTGAAAACATCTTTTAAAAAAGTCTATCAATAACAGACATGCTAAGTAATGTTTCTTGTGCAATTAATTTCCTTTTATCATCTTTTTATCTCTTGAATATTTTCAGAATCTCCGTTCTACCTGGTTTCAGCAAGATGACTATCAATTTGGTTTGATTTGCTGGAGACAATATGCACATAAAAAGAAAAAAAATTACATCCAGTTTTCAAGCCAAATGTTCAATGGCATATTTATTTTACTACTCTGAGAATCTAGGTTTTAATAAATATCTACTCTAGATTCATGCTTAATCGATAAACAGTGTTGAAATTTTGGGGGAGAGATACACATAATGTAAACACATCACATTTTTCTGTCAAGGAAAATAACAAACGGGGAAGTGCATACTTTGAGGCACAAGAAAACTGTACATTTAAAGAGTTATGGCAGGTATAGGCCACAGTCTTTACTTTTATTCTCAAATTAGGACACGTGAAGAATGCGGGAAAGAATATAGAAAACACTAATGATATTTCCAGATGCCAAATATATTAGGTTCTGGCTGAAGAAAGCCTGTACCTGCACCAGGTGGTGAGTTTCCCGATTGACTTCCTGTGTATAGATGCTACATGAGGAGTCAGGACTGTTCAGGAGTCCATATTCCGATGGTCTTTAATATTAGGAAGCATCTTGAAATCCCCAAGTGTGCCAAGAAAAGAAACACCCGCTTTTCCAGTCAAAAGGCAGCTCAAGACTAGATTTTGGGGATGAAGACTCCAATGTCACTACCTTATGTAGGAGGAGGCAGATTTCCCATAAAAAGTGTGCCATCTTCCAGCTACATTTTCTTAAGTCTTCCCCGTCAACTGGCTCTCTCTATATTTTTGAAATACAAAACCTAAAAATACAAAACCCAAAAAGTTTGGACTAACCTCAAACTTCAAAATATTTTATGTATTATATGTATCCAGATTCATTCCACAAAAAAAATGAAGGGAGGGAGTATGGTGAGAAATTATATCCTAATTGAAATAGTTTCAACTGATCAAAAGTGATTTTGGTGTGTGTTTGAACTGTATATTGCTCAGCATTGCATATGAAGTATATATATCACATGTCTGCCACATAGACATTCAAAAATACTGCGGAAGGAAGGAAGGAAGGAAGGAAATAAATAACAAAAATAAATAAATAAATAAATAAATAAATAAATAAATAAATAAATAAAACTAATTTACAATATGTAGGGGTGCCTGGGTGGCTCAGTCAGTTAAGTGTCCAACTTTGGCTCAGGTCATGATTTCGTGGTTCTTGAGCTCAAGCCCCGCATTGGGCTCTGTGCTGTCAGCATGGAACCCGCTTTGGATCCTCTGTCCCCCTCTCTCTCTGCCCCTCCTCACTTGCTCTCTCTGTCTCAAAAAAAAAAAAAACAACATTTTAAATGAAAAAAATAAATTTACAATACCCTTTATCGCTATGTAATAATTAGTTTTTTTCTCATCTTTTTGTTTGTTTGAAACCCCACATGGACACACAGAGAGATGACTCTCTTGACAATTGTTTCAATAGTTCTTGTTGGTTGTGTTTTTCTCAATGTACTAATCTATAATAACTTTAGAAAGGGATAGAAAATTTAAAGGTAACAAAATAGCATGAAGCACTGAAAAAAGGAGTTTCTGAATGGTAAGACATCAGAATTAAATGTTTCTATGTTCATCCTGGACAATATGAGAAAACACACACACACACACACACACACACACACCCCCAGCATTTGGTTTGCAGGGAAAAACTCAGATAGATAATAAGAAAACTTACTAATGATAATTACATTTAGATCCTGAATACTGAACAAGAAAGATCATAGATTCCTATAGTTGGGAAACTTGACAAATGAAGAAAACCATTCTCTTTCTGAGACGTTTTTATTGTCGTTCTGCCTGGAAGCAGATGAATGAGTCTGATCATGTGGTATGCTCTCTTCCAGTTCTAGGATTCTATGAATGAAATGGGTGTATTTAAAAGGATGGAACTGACCCACAGATTCAGAGTACGACAACTGCTTGGCAGTTGGAAACATCAACATGCTTCATATCTTAAATCAGGGAAGACTGGAGCCAAATGGAGAGCATTAATGAACCAGAAGAGCAGTAGGCTTTCTGGTCCAGGTCTTAGCATTCCCCTCATGCTGACCTTGGCCAAATGCATTTCCTTTTGTTCCTGACAATAATAAAGCAAATAAAGTGCCCATGTTTGAAAAATGCTTCTAGCTTATTACTGCATTAGGAAAAGATCAATGCCTGTTGCACATCACTATGGAGAATGAAGTATGGAAAATCATAAACAGCTACAGATTTGTGTGCATTTTACAATATAGACACTACATTATGCTAAGGAGAGGAGAAGATGACCTAATAATGGATATTTTGAAAGCAACCAATGAGTAGTTAATGGCTATTGTGTTATTTAACTAAATCTCATCTGGAGTTTAAAAAGAAAAAGGCATCTGACTAAGTTGATCAGATTTCGGTAAATATATCACAGTGGGTAATCTTCCATCTCCACTTCTACAGCCATCCATGTTTCAGAAATTGTAGTGTGTGTGTGCACATTATGTATATGCACACACATACAAAAATATATAGACAGTACAGAGAAAGATACACACACAATTCTAAATATAGAAGATATTATTCAATTTCTTTATTTTCCTGATAATGATTTGGCTGGTCAAATGATTCTGTGCAAATTGTGTTTTGGATTTTTAAAATTTATTTGCTTTTTATTTTAGAGGTAGGGAGGGGCACCTGGGTGGCTCAGTCAGTTAAGAGTCTGACTCGATGTCAGCTCAGGTCATGATCCCATGGTTCGTGAGTCTGAGCCCCATGTCGGGCTCTACACTGACAAATTCTCTCAATTCTCTCTCTCTCTCTCTCTCTGCACCTCCCACTTGCACCCTCTCTCTCAAAATAAATAAACATAATAAAAAAAAAATAGAGGTGGGGGGGAGAGGGAGAGAGAGAATCTTAAGCAGGCTCACGCTCGGTGTGGAGTCCAAGGTGGGGCTCAATCCCATGACCCTGGGATCATGAATGAAGCCAAAATCAAAAGTCAAATGCTCAACCAACTGAGCCACCCAGTCACCCCTGTGAGAATTTTTTATATTTGCAAGTTTTTTCCATCCAAAGAGAACTCGTGTTATATGTGTTTATGTGGATAATTATATCAGGAGTTGCAAATTCAAACAACTACATGGGGTGAAATGGGCTATGTGTTAAAAAAGAAAAAAAAATGAGGGGTCTGTATGTACTGCAGGGAATGAAAGTGCACTTGTCCCACAGATGCGCACAGCCTCTGGCCAGCCCTGATGTGGTACCGCCTCGTGAGTGGTCGGCACAACTGAATAGCAGTCTGATGTTATCAGAGTTCCCCTTTCCAAAAGAAGCCAGCAATCTGGACCTTTACAAAAAATCACCCAATATTTAAGTGTTCGCACAATTTTTTAGCTAATTGACGGCCCTTGGGCTGCCAGTCCCTCTTCAAGAATCTCTTATTAGGCACAGATCTCCAGGGTAATTTACTGTAAATGGCAGCAAAGGCTTTCTTTAAATTCACCCATTAGGTGTGCTAAATGTTTTCACTTTTTGAAGGAACATCTTTCTGCCTTGTGAACTCTTTTGGAAATGACAATTCTTGTCATACAACTGGCACATTTCCACTGTCACTGAGATTACACCAGATGAATCATCTTTGGGAATTAGCTGCCGGAGAATCATTTTTCTGTTGGCCTACACCCTTTCTCCCCCAACTTGTTGCATGATATGGAAGAGAAGGTCTTCGAAGTGGCAAAGGAGTAAGATGATGCTGAATGCTTTCTGGAACAGTCCTAGAAGGAATTTGGCTGTAACAGTGCTTTCCCTGGGTTAGTAGGTCACAAAGTACAGAGGACCAGAAGATGCTGTTAGGATGGAAAGCTGGAGGGGGTGAGTGTGGGTGGGAGATGGTCGCAGTAGAGTGACTGTCTATCAAAGATAGTGTGAGAAGGAGAAAGAATTTTAATTTGAAAAGATTTGAGTGTTTAAAAAATAAAACCGGTAAGTTTGAAAGAAGGTGGCAAAAATCACTTTTCTGTTAAATGTTATGAAGAATATGCAAGTGCATCATGAATGATTTTCCATATGCCGAATACAGCATCACACAGGGTAAAAAAAGTGCGTCTCTAGACAGACCATGGCACACACTGGACAGCAATAGGTCCTGAACCAACATATCTTGCAACCGAGTGCAGAAAAATATAGACCCATTTTCTTTTAAGTGTATTTATTTATTTTGAGAGAGAGAGAGAGAGAGAGAGAGAGAGAGAGAGAGAGAGAGAGAGAGAAAGAGAGAGAGGACACAAGCAGGCGAGAGGGGCAGAGAATCCCAAGCAGGCTCCGTGCTGCCAGCATGGAGCCCGACATGGGGTTCGATCCCACAAACCATGAAGACGATGACCCGAGCCGAAGTTAAGAGTCAGAGGCTTAACCGAGTGAGTCACCCAGCGCCCCCCCCCCCCGCCACCCACCCCAGACTCATTTTTAACAGAGGAAAGCCAAATGTGTACATCTGAGGAACTAAATGGTATTCCATAACCCCTATTATATCAAGCCATCCCAGCAACATGGACCTCTGTCTTCTTCTAGTAGTATGTATTCCAGAAAGTCACTTTTCAAAGCTGCCATCTCATCTCTGCTGCCATCAAGAGAAAAGACAGAAATGCCCTGGAACTTATCATCACAGTGCCCTGATCAGTCAGGAAGGTTGCCGTCAGGCAGCATGAGATGTCCCTTTCCTCTCCAGGGGCTTCCTGGTGGCCCTCTCAGCATTCAGGAAATACTGGGGGAAATGATATGAAATGAAAGACAAAGAAATTGAAACTAAGTCATCACATGGTAGGTTAAGAAAGCACAGCAAGTGGCCCATCAAGCAGCCTGGGAGTAGACTTTATTTTACGTTTATATTTATTTATTTACTTACTTACTTATCTGTGGGTGGGAGGAGTAGACTTTAACGTCATAATAAAATTTCCATCCCAATGTTGAGACTGGAAAACATATGATATTTTGATTTCTAAAAAAGTTTTGGATAGTCTTATCTTAGTTACCTCATGCATTTAAGCACACCCTAAGGGAGACAGTCAACACAGCCAATGTGTTTGGGAGGAGAAACAGAAGTCATTCTCCTTCTCATTCGCCATTACTTCTGTCTGCCCAACCAATTTAAATGTATATATATTCATACACACTTATACACATACATATGCATTATGTATATATTAAGGACTGATCAAATCTTTCTAAATTAAATTACATATACGTATTTTTTAATTTAAAAAAAAATTTACTTATTTTTTGAGAGAGAAAGACAGAGCATGAGCGGGGGAGGGGCAGAGAGAGAGGGAGATACAGAATCTGAAGCAGGCTCCAGGCTCCAAGCTGTCAGCACACAGCCTGACGCGGGGCTTGAACTCACAAACCATGAGATAATGACCTGAACCACAGTTGGATGCTCAACCACACGAGCCACCCAGGTGCCCCAATGAAATTATATTTTTTGTAAATCAGTGTCCTTTGTTTTTAAGAACTTTTACGTTACAGTTGAGAAAACATAAATACATCAGTAAACTCAGGAACATTCTGTGAATAGCCACTATTCAAATTATTTCAAATTCCAAATAATCTCCCAGCAATCATAAAAAATTTGCATATCCTTTTAAAATTTTCACATTGTTTCTACATACGTCTCAGTTGCTACTTATAAAAAAAAAAAAAGAAAGACAAGTACTATTAGCTTAGTATTAAGATGGGGAAAATCGAACTCTGCTCTATAATTCTCTACATATCCGTCCATTATATGATTTATTATTGTTGAAGGCATGACTCAAGAATATCAACATGTGATGAAGTTGTTTTAAGACCAATTGTGTGTTAAATACCGGACCATGTAAAAATGTTCCAGATCTCATGGTACAAAAAACGTTCAGTAAAAGTCCATTGTTAATAAGGATGAAAATAAAAGTAACTGGAATTATTTTAATTATTGGTTCTAACAAAATGAGAATTCAATTAAGCTATCAGCACATATTCAGCCCAAAATTGAGAAAATTTTTAAAAATTAAATAAGATATGATAGTGGCCTGGTATTAATGTGAAAAAAATACCTACAAAAAATACTACTTGGTATTTTTAATGTTTCCCTGGTGCTTGTTATGGATTTTCTTTTTCGAGATTGAAATATACTTAAAATGGGAAAATAAAGAATATGGCATGAGCTCTGTAAATCTACATAATCACATTTAATAAACTGCTAACATGTTCTGAATTTTCATGCAAAGTATTTAGCATGGGTACATCAAATATTGTATATATCAATTTAAATCATATGTTGCCTTCTTAGAGAGGGCCAAATCTGCATTTAGAATACCTAATTGTAAAATTTCTCTTGAAATCAAGTTAGGACTGAATAAGGAAGTAAATAAATCCTAAAACATTCACTGAATAAGTCAATGAATGGGGGAAGAAATCTGATATTTGAGAAAAAAGAACCTTTTACAAGTAGGGTATTAATTATTCCAAACAACGTCAATAAATGTCTTATAGTTGTGTGTAAGTAACATTGTTTTTGAATAACATGTTGCTATTGAATAATGCAATATAAATAGAAATATAGGACCGATTATGTAAGTTTTCTCATTCCCAATAATTGAATCCAATGAAAATACATAAAAATCAAGCTAACTCTTTAATATTTAAAAAGTCCTTATACTTTCGAAGAAATCACAGTACAAATACTGCATTTTTCCTGTAAGGAAATGTGAATACATACAAGTGATAATTCACAACCAGAGTAACGATTCTTTAAATTAAAAACTGAAATCGTTACAACTTTTCTAGTTTCCTTTTTGGCATAAGGCTAGTTTCTGAAACTACTTGGGTTTCAGCTTCCTTACCAAAAAGTTCAGCACAATCTCTCCAGGCATCTGGAATAAAAAATACTTCAAAAATATTTTAAAATAAGGACTTCAAAAGATATTTTTGCCATAGATGAAACAACCACATTTTGAAAACCAACAGTTAACGCTTTCTTTTAAAGTATAGTAGTGGCAAAGTTAAAAGGTGCAATAATTTTGGCCATTAAAAGGATGTGTTAATTATTTTTAAAATGTAATATATAATAATATAATATAAATAAACATTTAAATATATAATTATAATTATATGTGTTATATTATAAATATAATAAATTATTTATATAATAAATATAAATGAATACATATATATAATAATGATAAAACTATTAAGTGAAATCACAGTGAACTATATGTCAAGTTCTACTTGTCTAAGAAGTTGATAACCTTAGTTAACTTTTGAGTTTCCAAAATCTTCCTTTATTAGCACCTCCGTATACTTGAGATGTTTTGTCCTACTTAAGTCTCCTGTGTCTGATGTCCAATCAATCCCATATGATAACTGAAGGTTTAATAAAAAGCATCACATTATTAGTACTTCAATATGAATGGGTATTATAAATCTCGTGTGTGTGTGTGTGTGTGTGTGTGTGTGCGCGTGTGTGTGTGTGTGTATACATATATGATAAACTGGCAATGTAAGTAAAATAATGGTATATTTATCATAAAACAGGTAGACATATATTCCATGGAATTCTGAGTAAAAAAATCATTTTTGAAAAATTATAACTCATTTCATCATCCCTAATTTTGTTTCAAATCAATGTTTCGGACCAAAATGAAATGACATTCATAATCCTAACACAGTTAGTAACAGACAATCTACCCCTCGATGACAATATGTGCCCACACTGAAACTTCAAAAGAAAGCAGTAGCAATTTTATTGTAATCTGATAAAGAAGCATTTGGACCTTTGGGGACGGAGTTAATGAGTTACAGATCTGAAACTAAGTTCTATGGATTCACTGTGAACTTGTACTCTAGTAGTTAAAGTACATGTCTATCAAATTGCTTATGAGGACAAATTTATGGAAAATAACCAAGAGTAAAGCTTTGTTCTTATTAAGAAACATGAATATGTATGTAATTTTAGCCAGACTAAATTAACCCAAAAATGAATAAATAAAAAAATAAGGACAATAATTGTCACAAGAGAAGGCTTGCCTCCCTTACTGCTCTTATAAAAGCATTTATGTTTAGAATTTCACAAAAATAATTCATATTTTTAAATAAAACTATTCCAAAAGAAACAAAAGAAAAGGAATCTGCAAGAAAAGCACTGTGCAGCAAGAAACACGTATAGTTTCCCCTCCTTTAGTAATAAACCTTTTTAAAGCAGGGATAGCCTACAGGCTTACTCTGGACATAATACACGAGAATTAGCGTTCATGCAAGCAGTATGTTATTGCTGAGGTGTGTTCATTTCCTAAGCATGACTCTATTTGGAAAGGTTACATTGAGCCATTAATCCTAATTTTACATTAAACATCTTTTGAAACTGCATGAGCTCTGCACAGAGTGAAATGCCATTTTAGCAGCAACAGTAGAAATCTGAAATGAGTATCAAATATATCACAGATAGTTGTGTGAATTCCTCCGTATCTTATGGGCATACTACAGTAACATGGGCTCACCCTGGCTAATGCTCAATCATCAATTAATTTGAACCAATATCAATAAATAAGTGCATTATACCTGTGATTTCACCTTTATTTTCAATCTAGTGGTTTAATTTGATGGATGCCCATGGATTGTTAGGGTTTTTAGCACATGAAATCAGTACTATTTAAGTTAGGCAAACTTGCAGATTACACTGCTGTTAATTCTTTCGTATCCTTGGGTTACTGTTCCTTCCATAACGTTTAATATGTGAAGACCCAAGAGTAAGGAACTACCACGTTAAACAACAATACCAAAACCCAAAACAAAACAAAACAAAACAAACAAAAACAAAAAACAACCAAGGCATTTGGGACCGTTTCTGTTAATAAATTTATCATTGCGAATTAACTCTGGCATTGCCTTATATGAAACAAAAATAAATAACTATAATTTCAATGCCTTTAAGTTCCAGACATCTCAAATATATTAATCACCTCTATTTCAGTATATGTGCTGCTGGAAGGAGCACAATCACCTCTATTTCAAAGACTTTGGAATACAGTAAGTAAAAGCATCCAAGTGAATTATTAATTTTTACCAAGCACTTTCATATAGATCATCTCATTTAATTCTTATAACTCAGTGCTGTGGGTATAGGATTACTATCTCCAGTTTGTAGGCTCAGAGCTAAGCAACTTGTAACCAAGATCTTGGACTTGGTTTTGTAATTCCAAGTTACGTGTGTGTGTGTGTGTGTTTATATGTATAATACATATATAGCATATACTTTCCAAAACTCTAAAAAAATTTTTTTAAGAAGAAAAAATAGAAAAAGAAATAAATAAAAGGAAAGCAGATAACTCACTCATTGGTCCTCCCACCTCCATGTTCTCCCCACCCCCAGGACTTGCAGTCAATGGGAACAAAGTGAAAGGCAGCAATCCACAAGACTCACAACTGAATATGTGAGAGAAGAAAAGAAGACAAAGTTCAAAGGAAGTGCCAAAATTAGAACCTAAAGGAAATTTTGCTCTTGGCGAAATGGGGAAACTGGAAGAGGGAACCAGCTTCTAAACAAAAGACTGAATATTATTCTGTGATTTCAAGTCTTTAAATACACACAATATAGCCTGACATCTTATTATGGAGTATGAAAGTGTAACATGAGAACTACAAACCCAACCTTATTTCCCACAAGAGAGTATGAGCCACAACACAGCATCACAGATAGACTCATATTCAGTAACTAAAGACTAAATATATGTTCCTTCTATTGTCTCCTAAAGCGTATGCTTTATTGACATGTGATCTTCTAAAGCTTAAGCTTTACTGACACATGACCATTACCCTGTGGTAAGATGATATTCCATTTATACAAACAATCAAACAATACCTGTGGTATCATACAAAGATATTTACTCATTGTTCTTATTCTCGGCACACAGTTCCTAAAACTCTTGGAATTGTCTGAGTGATAAATAAGAGTGATAGGAGCCTCTTAAGTTCTAATAAGGAGACTCTTGGCAAGCCCCAGGTTAACTTCGGGATTACGGTTGGTCACCAGAAAGACCAAGCCGTTATCAGAAGCTTGGAATTTTCAATCTCCAGGAACTGACTGAACCACCAAGCTTCCAAAGTTGGTGAACACACTGAAGTAGGGGGATGGTGTTCCCAGAAAGGGCATGGAAGCTTTAGAATCTCCCACATACCTTGCCCTATACATATCTTCCTTTGACTAGTCTCCAAGTATGTCCTTTATAATAATCAGTGATAATAAGTGAAGTTTCTTCTGAGTTCTAGGAGCCATTCTAGCAAATTATAAAACCTAAGGAACAGGGGTGTGAGAACATCCCATTTATAGCCAGTTGGTCAAAAGTATGGGTAGCCTGGAACTTGTGATGGGCATATAAAGTAAAGTAGTTTTGTGTGATTGAGCCCTTAACGTGTCAAATCTGATGCTAACTCCAGAAAGATGGAGGCAGAACTGAAGTGAATTGCTGGACACCTAGGTGGTGTTTGGAGAATCAGAAGACTGGTTCTTGGTGTTAGAAAACCCAATAGCAATAGTGTCTAGATCTTGGTTTCTTAGGACCATTCTATACCACAAAGAACTAAAGCTTCTTAGCTCCGTCCATGACACATAAAGTAGAAAATAAACCTGGATTGTCCTTTTGGGCCAGAAAAGCACAAAAGTGAACCAAGAATGACAGCAACATATCAGTAACTCACAAGAAGCCAGCTTGAAGAGTAACCCCACTGGATAAGTCTGAGACAGTTTGAGAATCACATAAATAATGACAGCAATGGGGTATAACTCACTGAATGAAAGAGGAACCCATGAATCCATGCTGACATAAATAAATAAATGAATAATATGCAGGCTGGATGAAGAATGGAATATCTATATAGTATCAGATTATCACCTCACAAAGTTCTTATTACTCTCAAAGCAGAAAAGGGCAACCTTATCCTTATCGTGGAGAAGCCTGGTGGACACCCTCAACAAGTGGCCAACCTAATGTCATCAGTAATGAGACAAGGGGAGACCATGTGCCACCTGATTGATGCAATGAAATTGTGATATCACTTCTGTGATATTCCTGTCAAAGCTGTATACGCTGAATCTAATCATGAAGAAACAAAGTAACCCAAATCAAAGAAGATTCTACAAAATAACTGGCCCCAAATCTTCAACATTCCTAGGTATGACAGTCAAGGAAAAAATTCAAATTTAATTATAAACCTATAGTTCTTGTCAATGGAAATATATTACTCTTGGAATTTTCAGTAATCCCTTGAGTTTCATTTTTTTTTAATTTTTAGTTCCTTCAATATGGCTCACTCTCTCTTCTGTCTTACCCTCTTTTTCCTCATCTCTCCCTTCCCCAGATTCTAGTGGTTAGTGTTAGCAGGAAACAATATTTATCCCCCAATAGATTTCCATTTCTTTTTCTACCTCCTGAACCTGTATTTTCAATAGATTTTAATGACATTGGAGTAGGTGTGATTTCAGGATGGTGCATCCATCTTGGTAAAAGCCGTCAGAGGTAACAATTTGAAGACCATTTGTGTACTACTTTTTGGTTGAAGCACTTCACCTAGCTTACCTCTTTTGATTGTCAAGTCCACTCTGAGAGACAGGTATTACTACATTTCCCATTTTACAAATGAGGAAACTGAGGCAAATTCAATCCATTGTTTGTGGATTAAAGTGAGCACTCTGACATCAGCATCATATATCCAAAGGACTATCTGCATTTCAGCATTATAAAACAGAAGAAATCAATTAGACAAAGAATTGCCACTGAAAGAAGTTGGTATTGTTCAGGTTGCTCAATGTGAATGAATAATGGTCCCTATGCCATCTCAATTAATGTATGGAAGGACACAGTAATCTATCTTCTCTTCCATTGCTACTTAGCTTTGTAACTAAAATGGACAGTCCTTTATTGTTTAATTGTGATTTTCTTTTAAAAAAAGGAAAGAAATAAAGAAAATGAACAAAATCAATTATAATTGTTGGTGAATTCCATATATTTGAGGCACAATGTTAGTGTTTTAATTAAATGGAAATATAGACCCATTGTTTTCTGGACATTAAAAAGACAATCCCAACACTGACACTGGCCCTCCTTCATACCCCAGCTCTGCCTTCTTGAACCGGAACATCCATGACAATTGGGCCAACCACTGTAGAGAAGATTGGATTCTGATCACGGCCAATTGTAAATAACTACCTGCATTCTAATTATTACTTTAAAAATCCGACTAATTACAAGTCTACCACTTCTTATGCCTTTGTAAAGTTTGGATAGTTATCTAGTTTGATGGAGTTAACAGATTTGAAATCAAAAGGAACTATATATATGCTTGAATAAATTCCCAGTGAATAATTCTAGGATTTATTTCACTCATACTGACTGAATCTTAATAGTAGTATGAATCCTGAAACACAGGGAATCCTTATATAATTGGGGTAAGGAAGCACTTAAGAGTGGCATAGTGACTTTAAATTTATAAGACAGGATCAAATCCCTGCTCCATCATTTCCCAGATGTGTGATTTATCTCTTGTTGGGCCTTAGCTTGCTTATTTATAAAATGGCCATCATAACCGTATGCACCTCCCAGACACTTGATACCAAATGGGATAATTTGTTTCTATTACCAAAAAATGCTAGTTATTACTCATAATAACATTTGCATATCTGATACACTTTACTATGTGTTAGACTTTGTTTTAGTTTTTCAAATTTCTACCCTGCCTATTTAGAGACAATTATTTATACCTCTTTGAATACTATCTCAAGTTGGAATATTCCATGGGTAGCAAAATGTCCATGCGAATTTATCTGCTCAATGGTTCCATCAGCCCTATTTTGTAGCCAGCTATCCAATCTAGAAGGAAAACCTTCAGAAACTGTCTTCCGTCCCTCCCACCTTTCAAAGTTGGTCCCCTACCTCCATCCTGTCAGCTAACCAAATCACTAAGCATTCTGGAACCAACTAATGAGATCTGATCCCTCAGGCCACAGTAAAATGAAGTGGAAAAAATGATTGGATTTTGCTAGAATCACACAGCTCTAACACTTTCTTGCTGTGTGACTTATGCACAATTCATTAACACCTCTGAAGATCATTCTCTTCCTTTCCTGTGGAGTTAGCATGAGGAATCAGAAAAACATTTCTACAAGCCTAGCTCCGTATCTGGCACACAGGAGACCCTCAGTAACAGTTAATTCTCTACTGGCCTTTATGTTACTCCTTCCTGGGAAGGATGACCATGCAAAGGAAACCACGGCAATGCAAAGAAAATAAGTCTTTCTGGGTTGAGTTTCTGCACTCAGCAGTGTCTTGATAGAGAAGACGTTTTGAGACCTGGGATATTTCTAGCATCTGTCATGTCACAAGTGGCAATCACTGAATCCATCCCGCAGACAGGAGACTGTGGGTAGAGGTAATGTTCCCATCAACTCCTCTAGGAAAAATCCTGCAAGTACTTGTGCGGGATGGAAATCTATCTCCTTTCCTTCTAAGAGAGATGAAGGATACTTCTTTCTAGACAAATATTTGAAGAAGAGAAACTAATATGGTTAAAACATTACTATATGGCACATTAAACAATGTTTAATGATAGAACACATGGCTTTTTTTTTTCAGGGTTAATATTAGTACCTGGGTAGGCTTGCTGGGTGTCTAAAATTCTTGAGTCCTCATGGCATTCAGTTCTCATTACTTTAAGAACTCAGGTTCACTCAAAAATGACAGGGCCCAATCCATAGAGAAACAGGAAACTGATGTGGCCCTACTGCTATAGTCTAACATAATCAATCACAATTGAGCGTATTTATTTCCCATTTGATAAAACATAGTCCAGGAAATGCATTAAGAAGCATGCACAATAAGAACTTGTTTAAATTATTTCAGAAAATTAAACTTCAAATAGTTTAAAAAATAAACTGCTAGTATCAAGTGTCAAATGTCAAATGCAAAAAATGTCAATTTCCTGGAAAGGGTGCAGCACAGATTTCATTTCTATTATGCTTTTAGCACCTTTCCTCTATTTCTGGAGACAAATAAATTTTGAGAGAGCCTAATTAGCTGTCTATTCAAGTACAACTCAGAGAAAAAGCTAAGGGCATTCCTGCCTATTTTCTCCCAACTTCTGATTATTTAGAATGCTGAATTTCTGCTTAAGCTGCCTCAAAGCCCTTGGGATCAAGAGACGATTTTATTTTCTACAACACTAGATTATGAAAACACTTCTACGAAACGTTAATAGAATGTCTTCTCTGCATAATTTTGGTAGAAAATGGTAGCACATTCAAAGTAAAAACCTGCAACAAGTTGGATGTTTCAGTTGTGTAGGTGGAAAGGCAAGGGTTTGTTGCCATGTTTCATATGCATTGTGTTGACGTGTGCTGCCCCAAAGTCAATTCAGAGAGCAATCGGGGATTACCCGCAGCTCCGTTTTCTCTGGAGAAGAACACGCATTTTTACATTGCTTCCAACCTATACAAGCCCCATCCCTGGGGTCAAGCGGCTTCCTGAGAAAGCCAGATGAGGAACAACATAAAACACGATTACTGCTCTAGTTTTCCCTAAATGCTCTAGGTAGCCGTCACTTTACTCTGTGTACACCACATTCCATTACTGCCCAAAGTAATAAAGACTTCTGTCACTGCGAGAGCTTTTCATCTTCAGAGCTCCTTTCTCTTCTCCTGATAAGACTGCCAACTCCACTCTCAGTAAATGAGCTCATGTGAACACTTTATTTTCAGTGCATGAAAACAAAAAAGGGCCATTGCCCAGCTTCAGAGATGGAGGGGGTGGTGCTCTGTCTTCAAAGTCAGAGGAGGATGTGTGAAAGGGACTGAAATTGACCTAGGGAGTTTCCTCGGAATAAGGAAGTTAAAGCTGAGCCATTACACTCTACTAGCCTTGCTTTTATTTTGCAAAGCCTGAAGAATTGGGAGGATAGGGGGCAGGCCAGGGAGGGTTGGAGGGAAGGGAGAAGGGAGGGAGGACAGAGCAGCTACCTCTAAATCAATTTCTGTTTGTGAACATTAAACATTTGCATTCACTTTGGCTTTGGCCAACACCACCAGCCAGTATCAATGCCACAAGTATATGTGAGCTGAACGTCTCACATGTGGGACAGATGGCTAACCCATCACAATGCACTCAATTCCGAAATAAGTGAATCGCGGCTTAGGCTTCCCCATCCAAACAGTAACTAAATTTAATTTTTTTGCAATCAGTGGCATATGTTTGCATCTGCTTACAATATGACTTGGGCCAAATCTGATCTGGCCATGGCATCCTGAGTACTAAGGCGATACAATTCGTACCGGTGAGGTGGGAGGGAGGGGAGGACAGGTTAACTAATAAAAGATCTACACTGCTTTTTTGGTCTCTTGGATATCTACCATGTTTGTGGTAGAGGTAAGAGTGGCTGACCAGCTAGAGGATCTTCTCTGTTGTTTTTCTAATATGTTTAAACCTGCCCGTGTCATAATGATACTGATGCTGCTGATGATGATAGTAGCAGCAGTAACAAGCTGAGTGGGCCACACATTTAATTTTCTATCGCATCTTAAAGGGATTGGTTTCATCTGTTGGCCTCACCATATTCACCCAATCCAACATTCAAACACATATGGAGTGCTTATTATGTGCCAGGCACTGTGGTAGGCATGGGGCAATAACAGAGGATTCCTTTCAGGTTCATAGTCTGGTAGGGAGGTGGGCACATAGCAAAAGAATTACAGTGATGTAATGCTTGCTTTCGAATAAAAGCATGAGTCAAGCCCTAGAAGGAACATAAAGAAAAATTAACTTCTCTGGAAGTCAAGGAAGGTACTTGTGCATCACTGAGGTGAGACATGGAAGTATATATGTAGAAGAAGAAGGTAGAAAGATAGGACATTTGAGTCACACAAAATAGTTGTGCCAGAGAAGCAAGTAAAAACAGGATCTGGAGCCATGCTGCCCAACATATGGCTATTTAAATTTCAGTGTAAACTAATTAAAATCTAAAATGGGTTTGTTTTTTTTTCAGTTATACTAGCTGTACTTCAAATGCTCCATAGTCCTGTATGGCTAGTGGCTACTTTATTGGACAATGCAGTTACAGAACATTTCCATCACCACAGAATAGTCTATTGGACAGTGCTGACTCAGGGATGCAGACTTCTGAGAAGTGACAAGCTATGAGGTTTGAAATGCACCAAGGGACCTGATCCTCTAGATCCTGACAAACCACTCAAAGAAATGCAGGCTTTGGCTCCATATTTAAGAAGCCACACATTCATTTAAGTGGCAGAATAAATAGTGTGGGTAGAGGAAAAGAGGAAACAGGTGACTTGATGAGACTTGTGTTTTGGAAAGAATTTCATTGAGGCCACAGTGTAGATGGCACACATACACACTCACACACACTCACACAGCGATACTGCACATACATGTTTACCACCAGATATGTTTTTTCCACTTCTATTTTCAGTAACAACCACAATAATAATGATGATGATTAACACTTATGGAATGCTTCTTGTGGACCAGGCACCGCCCCAAATGCTGCCCATGTATTAATGCATAAAGATCAAGAGGTAAAAGGGTGTCCTAGAAAACCATGTTGACGTCTACATGTCAGCATTTCCAATTAATCCTTCATTTATACTGTTTTTATGGAACTAGAAATAAAAGAACTGTGAGTAGAAATAATTACAGACAAACACACAGACAGGTTGAATCAATGATGTAATTCATCCTGGCAACCAAACCTAAGCCTTAAGCAGCCTATCTTGGAACTTGGGGCTGAGTTGACTGTTGATTGTGCTTGTTACACGCATCTGCAAATAGATAATATGGCATTCATGGAAGTGCCAATAAAAATCTCTTGAGTTGTGTTCAGAAGAACTTCTCTACCTAGAGCATTCGACTGCAAGCCCTGATGGAAACTGTTCATATTGAAAACCCACAGTGCGAAACTGTAAGAAAGGGAGGCAACAATTATAAGCAATCAGGAGCAGTGAATTCTCCAGTGACCTGCATTTCACTTAAATGGTGAATTGAGGTGGCTGGATGTCTGGCCAAATCTCAGCTTTCTTTATTTTCTTGGGTAGGGTATTTTGCTCTCCATCCTAATCACTTAAAGTCACACTGTGCTTCACAGTAAGCAAGTGAAATATGCTTTCTTCTTTAATGGCCAACATTTGGTCCAGGTTCTGAAAGAACAAAACATAGAGGCCTGGCTTGATATGGTTTGGACCCTGGAGCTCCTTCCAAACTAGACTCTTAAGTCCTTATCACTTTCTTGTAATTCACATGAGTGGATCATCTAAAAAAAGAACTAACTGAATGTCTACTGAATTCTGACATTCAAAGTTTTAAAAATCTAGTTAAAAGAGACAACATATACATTTGGAAAATAATATGACAAGTATTAAAAAGCAACAAATAGTCAATATTTAAAATAATATGTTCTCAACTGAATCCTTGAGTGCTATAGAGATTTTAGAAATTAGGATAAAGGATGAGCATAATGATATGGGGTGCAGGAAGGAAGACTACCTGAGAGACTGGTTGTGAAAATGTGTAAAGGAAACTTCACCTAAAATCAAGTTGGGAAGTCCTGAAGGGGTGGCTGTCTTACACCACTACCTGCCAGCATTCACAAGCTCCAACTGGAATAAGCTTATCCTATGTACCCTAGTAGGAGAAAGAAAGATTTTCTTCTTGCCCAGCAACAGCCCAGCCAATGACAAACTGCTACACTCAGCCAATGAGAAGCCACCACCACTCTTGTTCTTCTCTAATGGATTTGCATTCTAAAGAGTCCCTCCCAGCTCCCCCCTTTTCTTTACCAAAGAATGCTCCTCTCCTTCATTTTCTGGACTTGCCTATGGTTCACCAGTCTGCATTTCCTGAATTGACCTTTGCTCTTCCTGAATAAATTCATTTTGCTGATAAAATAACTGGCCATTTTATTCTTAAAATTAACATTATATGATGTCCGAAATGGGATTCAAAGGAAATGAACCCCTGAGGAACCAATGACCCATGGACTCGAGTGCAGTACCCACTTAAGCTCATTGCACTCTCTGTTTCCTTGAGTTCTCTTTTCCCTTTCCATTTGATAGGTCTCCTCTTGGAGACTTCCCCTTCCTTTGGTTGAGCTCTCCAACTTTATCTGGATCTTTTTTTTGTTTCTATGAAGCTTCTCGGTAAGCCACCCATCTTGTTCAAAATGAGGGAAACACCTGATTCCTGGTGTTTTAGAATAGCTGTTGGAAAACAGGGCCATTCATATTTAAGATGTTTTAGGGAGTCCGATAGATTCCACCTGGTCCTTAGAACAAGCTCTTGTAGGGGGTGCCTTGGTGGCTCAGTCGGTTACGTGGCCAACTTCGGCTCAGGTCATGATCTCATGGTTCCTGAGTTCGAGCCCCGCATCGGGCTCTGTGCTGACAGCTCAGAGCCTGGAGTCTGCTTCGGATTCTGTGTCTCCTTCTCTCTCTGCCCCTCCCCAACTTGTGCTCTGTCTCTCTATGTCTCTCAAAAAATAAATAGATGTAAAAAAAAAAAAAAAAAAAAAAAAAGAACAAGGTCTTGTGCTATTCTGGAAAACTGGGTGAACTTGTGGATAATTTGTAACTCTAATGGCCATTCTGGGGAAGCTTTGACCTATATAAATCTATCTTAAGAAATACCTTAGAAGAGAGGATCCCAAACATCTCAGAGACAATGGAATGCATTTTTTGATTCGTATGCAGAAGCTTTAAAGACAAAATGACTTCAAAAACAGCTCCAAAAGGATTCTTACAGCATAAAAATAAAAATCTTTAGCAAATTACTTTGGCCATCTGAGCAGGTGACCATAACAGCTCATCTTCCAGAAACACAATTTGGACCCAACTATTCTTTTGAGTTTTGTACCTGAGCATGGCTAACATTTTTTTTAACTACACCTCTAAGATCTTTGTCTGTTTATGCATGTCTATGAATGTCTATGATATATTTCTACCTCCAGAAGGTATTGCCAAAATTAGTTTGTAAAGAGCTCTATTTAATTGGCCTAAGGAAAAAATAAGCACTTATATAAACTAAGTAAACTAACCCAAATGTTTTTCAAGTTTATGTGATCTGGGATAATCTATGATAATAAAAGCTAGTTTAAGTTTGTTGGTTTAATACAGGCATGTCTTAAAGTTATCGACGTTGAATAGAATGCAAACATACCACTCTTATTCTACATGGGCTTATTAGTCAAATACGTTCATGTTATCTCTATCATAAAATTTGTCAGCAAGAGCATTCACTTGAGATGATGACTGACTTTCTCAAACTTCTCATAAAGTTTGTGTGAGTAAGCTAAACCTAATTGTCTGGAACAAAATTATTTAGAGATATGAATTGAAATGGGATAGTTTTTAAGTGCAATAATTATGCTCTATGGTAGGTGTGCTTAAAAAATTAGTTTCTCTAAATTTTTTTTTGGTAACTCACAACTTTAGAGTTTTGCTAAGTAAAACCAAATGAATAAATTTCATTGACTATCTGAATCATTTTCTAAACAAGATAAAATACTAAATCATTAATTTCTGAACATAAGTTTATCCACTTTTGGGTTCTCATGTTTAGTAAACATGTTTTATGTCACAGTCACACTGGGAGAATGTTCGATGAGAAAGAACACATTTTTTAGAAATTATAAAATGTATTTCTAAATTTCCTAGTCCATAATTACTTGCTTATTAGTTTTTTGCTGGCAATTAAGGACTCTAAGGGTTAAGAATTCTAAATAATATATATAAAATAAAAATACTAAAAATAGGGGTGCCTGGGTGGCTCAGTCGGTTGGGCGGCCGACTTTGGCTCAGGTCATGATCTCGCGGTCCGTGAGTTCGAGCCCCGTGTCGGGCTCTGTGCTGACAGCTCAGAGCCTGGAGCCTGTTTTGGATTCTGTGTCTCCCTCTCTCTGACCCTCCCCCATTCATGCTCTGTCTCTCTCTATCTCAAAAATAAATAAACGTTAAAAAAAAATTTTTTTTTTAAAAATACTAAAAATAATAAGGGTCAAAGAAAATCATTGCATATGGTCAGTAAGCAAGGAAAACACAATATATGTTTTTTGTCTTAAAAAAAAGATGGTATGAGGAATGGAAATGTATTTTGTTGAGGGAAATGAAAGTGACTTTTTCCTGAAGTAAAGATGGCTATTTCGGAAGGAGAAAAAGAAAAGAGATAAACTAAAATGGACACAGGAAGCTGTAGGTTCGTGGGACATTAATTTTATATGTAATCAAGCTGGCTATGATTGGGATGACTTTATTTTAAAATAAGTTTAACTATCAAAAGTACACTGGCACAAAATTAGAATTTGTTTTTATTTCTGCTGAAAGGACAAAATTTTCTTAGCGTATGGGTCTGATCTTAATAAGAAATTGTAAAAAAAAAAAATGCTTCTTCACCTGTAATGTAATCTGCCTCAGAAACAGACATTCTGTGATTTGTCTTTGATGACTTAGAAAAGCTGAGACTTCTTTCCTCAAAAAGAGCCAAACTTTTTGCAGCCATGGAATCTTCTATTTATGTCCTTGAAATGTTTTTGTCACTTTGGTTAAATAGATAATTAAGTATTGTTTCATAGTTTTCTGTGATCCTATTTAGCCAAGTGTCCAAACCTTTGACATTCTGACAAATTTGCCCCAGTAAAATTTTAAATGAAGTCTTTTGACTCAAGGCAGCTATTAAAATTTCCAGAAGATACCTGGAACATCTCAAACGATTTGTTTTCTCTTCTTAAAGAAGAGAGATGTTACACTCATTAGGCTTATTTGATATGCTGAATAACGTGGGTAGCATTTGTCAAATAAGAATACTAAGCCATTTTTACTTTGTACAGATGTACATCAATGAAAGTGTTCCAAAAATTATGTGAAATTTCTAAAATTCTGCTGTGTCCTGGTATAATGTTATCGGTCATAATTTTAAAATGTACATCACAAAAATAACCAAATTTACTTGTCAATTATATCATAATGAACTTTGATCAGATCTCTAACCAATGCTATTTTTAAGATTTTTACCATTTATGAACATTTATCATTTGTTGTTTTAAGTGCTTCATGTTCAAAGAGAGTCATGAAAAAGACTTTGACAAGTACTCTAAAAATACAGGTTTTGATAAATTTAAGATCAGAACACTGAACTGGGTAAGAATTGCTAAAACTAATAGAAAACAGATTGCTTTAATGTTCTGTTTTTCAAGATTTAAAGGATCTGTTTTTCTCTTCACCTTTAAGCTCTCTAACTTGAAGCAATTTGATAAAGTATATCTTTAGGACAAAGGGTGAAGCATTTATCTTCTTCTCCCTACCTGATCCCTCCAGAATTCTGAAACTCTTATTAAATATTCTTACTTTCCATGGCAATATGTGTACTTGCATAAGATCAATGAGAATATGTTCTCCTTGTGGTAGGACACCCAATGCACCTGGCCCCTACTTCCTTTGATTCACAGCTGATAGAAGAGCTATACTTCAATTTTGCAAAAGCCTAATCAAATCCATACAGAATAATCATACTTTGGTAGGACAATCTTCCATAATTCACTCCTGGGAGATGAAAGCATCAGACGTCATAATCTGTAGCCCAGAGATCTCATCTATTAGAAAAGATATCTCCAGGAAGGTTTTCTTCAACCCTGTTGGAAAGGTTCCTATCAAGTACTGTGTTGACAACCCTTGTGCTGTCAAACTTTACATCTAGAAACAACCAAATGAGCAAACCCAACTGGATCCACACGCCAACAGGTGACCTAAAAGTAAAGATTTCTAGGGGTGCCCGGCTGGGTCAGTTGGTGCAGCATGCAACTCTTGATCTCGGTTCAAGCCCACAATGGGTGCAGAGGTTACTTTAAAAGAAAATCTTTTAAAAAATGAAATACAAAAATAAAAGTAAAGATTTATAGGAATCGAAACAGGTGGCACTGGAAGGAGACAGCTTGGCCAAGATGTCCAGACTAGCCTGTGTACCTGTTTCTTGCTACTGCTTCTTACCTTCTCTTCTCCCTCTTTCTCTTGGAAAGACATGCTCTAATCTGAATTTCTCAATCCCCTGCAAAGGGGAAAACCTTTCTTACTGTTGAATCTGTCACCAAAATCTCCAATCTGTTCATGATGCTGGAAATCCCCTGGTTTGCCTGTAACCAATTTCTCTTTAGTCTCAAATGCCACCACTGATTGTATCCACAACGTTATGGGTGTTAGTTATCAGGTTAGGCTATTAGAACCATGTGTTCCCACACTTTGCTTCAACCTTCCTCCAACCATAACCATACTAATTCAGCTGACCACCCCTAGCTTTGACAAGTTTACAACCTTTGCCTTCCCTCTACACATACTTTCCCCTATCCATATATGATCTGTTCCCCTGCACTCAACAGAAATGCAAAGGGGCTAATTCCTCTTTGTAATGCTTTTAAGGAAAGACCTCCTCAGGATGGGATAGACTCCTTCAGAATGTCATCCTAATTCCTCTGATACTCAGCTTGAAAACATCAATCTGGAAATTCCAGCTAATGGACCTATCAATAACAAGACCTTAGCAGAAGTCCTCTGTACTCCACCTGGTTTCATGTTTGCCCGTGGTAGACAGCATTTCTCATGGACATATGAATGTTTAGACAGCCACTGAACTGGAGGTCAGTGCTTATTGGGACATTTAACCATCCCTGTCAACATACATAATAAGTCAGAAGCTTCCCATTGGTCTACACCACTGAACTTCCGTGGCTACTTTAAACAGGAACTTCCAGGAGGTACATGTGACTCTGGGTTCACCTCCATAGGGAAAGCCAGTTGGTTTCCTCAGCCAAAGTAGTAGCAGCCCAACAGCAATCACTTGACTCATTGGCCAAAGTAGTTCTGGTCAATTACGTAGCCCTTGATTACCTACTTGCCGAACAAGGAGGCAATTGTGCAATAGGAAATGTCACTTGTTGCATATGGATAAATGCATCTGGAGAGGTAGAAATTCAATTATACAATAACAGGGTACAAGCCCATTGGTTACGACAAACTTTAGCTAATGACCCCTGGTTATTTGCCCTATATACCTGGATACCTTCAGGTTTTGGCTCCTGGTTCAGAACCATAAAACAGACTGGATTTCTCATGTTATTTTTAATTCTACTTTGCGTAATTATTTTTAATTCTTTTTATCTGCTCCCTGTCAAACCTTTGTAGAAATGGCCTACTCAATAGGGTGATGCTAACTGTGCACTTCAAAATGATCTCCAATGCTTACAATCTTGATAAGATATAGACTTTTTTTTTTTTTTGAGAGAGAGAGAGATAGACAGAGAGAGAGAGAAAGCGCATGCTGGTGTAAGCAGAGGACAAAGAGAGTGAGAGGGAGAGAGAGAATCCCAAGCAGGCTCCACACCAAGCACAGAGCCCCATGTGGGGCTTGATCTCACAACTGTGAGATCATGACCTGAGCTGAAATCAAGAGTCAGAAGGTCAACTGACTGAGCCACCCAGGCACCCCATAAAATATATGCTTTAGATGAAAAATGCTCAAGTGTCCTCCCTCCTACTGTTCCTTGTTACTCAAATATGGCTTCAGCAGTTTTCAATCTGCGCACTTTCCCTCAGACATAGGATATAACAGGATAGGTCCTTCCTGGCACTGAGCAACAAAACCACTAAAGGCAGAAAACCTAACTCTTGATGGGCAATGCTTTTGAGGAAAGAAAAGATCTTGATCTAAAGGGGAAATGTGAAAATGTGTAAAGGAAAATTTCACTTAAAATTGAGTCTGGAAGCCCTGAAGAGGGAGCTGTCATGTACGACCACTCATGGCCTTTTGCAGCTCCAGCAGGAGGAAATGGACCTCCTTTCTCCAAGGAAAAGAAGCTTACCCTTTACATGCCCTAGCAGGAGGAAGAAAGATTTTCTCCTTGCCCAGTAACAGCTCAGCCAATGACAAACTGCCACACTCGACCAATGAAAAGCCGTCACCACCTTGAATTTTTGTTCTCCAATGGACTTTCATTTTAAACAGCCACTCCCAACTCCTCCTTTTTCTTTATAAAAGAATGTTCCCCTCCTTCGTTTTTCTGGACTTACCTATGGTTCACCACAGTCTGCATGTCCTGAACTGCAATTCCTCTGCCATTCCCAAATCAATACATTATTGCTGATACAGTGACTGGTTATTTTATTTTTAAGGCTAACAATTGTAAATCAGGTTAAAGGAAACACTGAGGAACTAAGCATATTGTAGGTTTGGATATTTGCAATGGGTCACAATGAATTCTTTCTGATTTATTTTATAATAAAACCACAATCAAAGGTTTTAAAAATCTGCAAAGAAATAAGAGATAAAATATATTAAAGCTAGGACTGGTTCATAAGTCGTTTTGAAAGAAAGAGTAAAAAGCACATTGGAAAAATTACATGTACTAACATCTCACAACAAGAAAGAGAACTTTACACATTGTACTTTCCTTATAAATTCTTAAAACTCTGCTATTTACAATTTCTAATATAATTAATGGGGTGTTTATAATGCTTAATGCTGAAAATCCTCCGATCTAACTAATTTTTAAAATGAATTATTCCACTTAATAAGAAAAAAATCCTTTTGATTTTTACCCACATGCTACAGTTCTCCAACTATTCCATATTTTCAGCTATTATCCCTTTCTCACAAAGAGCCCACTTAATAATGTTCACTCTAACAACCTCATTTATTTTCCAGAAAATTAACTCAGTTTCAACCCTGATTAATGATTTCATCTAAATGAATCAAATTAAAAATTGAAAATTATATTTCAAAAGCCAAAGAAAAAAAAATTGACCATTTCCAGTTAACAAATGATCCTTTCAAATATTAAAAGATGACCATGAAAGGTGCGTGATAGTAATGAAATCTGGCTCAGGCCTGCTGCTTATCTGAGTTCATGGAGGAGAATTAAAGAAAGAAAGAAAAAAGAAAGAGAGAAAGAAAGGAAAAGGGTACCCTATGCATTTTTTAACACTAAAATCTCTTGGGATACCAAACTGACTTCCACTTCAGCTTTTCCTGTCATCAGTGTACCAAAATAATATGAGCATTTCCTTGTTAATTAAACAGGGTTGGGCTGGAGACGCCCCCTCAGCACTAGAGGGGTTAGGAAAGCACACACACACTAATAGCCCCTGTGAATAAAACCTAACCCATGAAATACTGCTTCATGCTCCCATGTCCTTTCACGAGGCAGGAGCAGTCCATAAGGAAAATAAGCCACCAATTAGGGAAGAACTTCTTTCCTGATCTTTATTTTCAAAAATTCACTTCTGGCTAAGGTTTGGGGGTTGGGAGGGATGAACAAGCAAAGCACAGAGGATATTCAGAGCAGTGAAACTATGCGGTATGATGCAATAATGGTGGACGTGGTTAATCATACATTTGTCAGGACCCATAGAACATCTACGGTGAGCCTCTAGGTACACTAGGAACTTCGGGGGATAATGCTGAGTCAGTGTAGGATCAGGGGTAACAAATGTCACACGAGGGTGCAGGATGTCCATAAGCGGGGGATGGTGTGTGTGCTTGGGGGGGGGGTGGGGGCAGGGGTATATGGGAACTCTGTGCTTTCCACTCAGTTTTGCTGTGAATCTAAAACTACTTTTAAAAGGGGCGCCTGGGTTAAGCGGCTACCCTTGATTTCGGCTCAGGTCGTGATCTCCCATGCGTGAGTTGGAGCCCTGGGTAGGTCTCTGAGCTGATAGGGCAGAGCCTGCTTGGTATTTTCTCTCTCTCTCTCTCTCTCTCTCTCTCTCTCTCTCTCTCTCTCTCTCGGCCAATCCCACACTCTCTCTCAAATAAATTTTAAAAATAAATAAATAAATAAATAAATAAATACTCTTAAAAAAATAAATTCAATTACAAAGAAAAAATAATCCTTCCCACCCCCACACCCCACTTTTGAGGTCCACAGGATTTCTGCATTCATCCCAAATCTTATAAAAGAAATTTAGAATAAAGGATCTAGATTTTCACTACCTCTCCTCGGTTGGTTCAATTTTTTTAAACTTCTGTATGTACAAGAGTAAGGGACTCGGAAGGACCGGCCTTGCAACAGGTCTCAGAAAGTGTAACGGAGACTTTGCACACAGGCTGCATCCCGTTCCCTCCGTCGACAGGTTGACCCCAAGCTTTCCCTCCCGGGCACAGACTGTTCAAGATAACACAATATCTCCAATGATGAGGGCGAAAAGGCGGCTGGTGCATTCTGCCCAAATTCTTCCCTGGGATGCGTTTCTCCCGGGCCCAGACTGCTAGGGGCCTTGTGCAGACCCCCGGAGGGGCCAGCATTGCAGCTGCGGGAGTGGAGGGCACCCCCCTCAGCCCAGCTCCAGCCCGGACCCCGCAGGGGCAGCTGCATGGAGAAGCCCGGCAAGGACCGCTGGCTTGCAGCCAGGGCTCGGAGTGCCGCCCCGGGGCCCCCCTCAGCGGGCTCCCCGGGAATGCCCTAGAACCACCGTGGGGGGCTGTGTGCCGCCAAGAGCCAAGGTCAGAGTCAGAGGCAACACAGGGCACCGGCCATGGGGAAGGAGGCAGGCTCCCGGAAAACCAGACACTGTAAGGAACACCCCTTGTGTGTGACGGGTAAACAACTGAGAATATATATATATTTTTACAACATGTACTACCCAGTGTGAATTATGAGCCGTTTGGGTCTGCCAGAGAAACACAGCTTCAAAGTGAAGCAGCAAGGGGGTGCACCTTTACTCAGGGCAGGGATGTGGGGAGTCTGGGATTTCTACGTTTGCTGCAAGTAAACTCTCCTCGGTGGCTTTCTCTTCAGTGGCCTGTTTCCCACATCCCTTGTCGCAACTGTTGTGCCCACACCCTGCTTGCCCCCAGGTTGGAAGAGATTTCATTAATCAAGACAGGAGGTAGACATGATTACCTACAATTTACAAGGAGAAATAAAGACACAGGGAGAGATAACTTCCGTCAAAACAAAACAAAACAAAACAAAACAAGACAAGACAAAAAGTATCATGTTACAGTGCTCCCTAACTAGTATTAATCTGCCAGGCTTTCTATAGCACACCTCATAAAATCATAGACTTGTTCAAGAGTACCTTATATTACTTTAAAAACTGAAGTCCATTCAAAGCCCTTACAACTGAAGTGAGTTTTTTGTTTTGTTTTTTAATTTTTTTTAACATTTATTTATTTTTGAGAGACAGAGCATGAGTGGGGCAGGGGCAGAGAGAGAGGGAGACCCAGAATCCGAAGCAGGCTCCAGGCTCCGAGCTGTCAGCACAGAGTCCGATGTGGGGCTCGAACTCACCAACTGTGAGATCATGACCTGAGTCGAAGTCGGATGCTCAACTGACTGAACCACCCAGGCGCCCCACAGCTGGAGTGAACTTTGGGGGGACTTATTAAAATGCCTCTAAAGCAAATACATAAATGAGGGTTCAAAATGGTAGAATGACTTGTCTAAGGCCACATAGCTAGTAAGACAAACATATAGGAAAATGTCTCAATAAATCCTGGCCTTTCTATGTCCTGCTTAAATTCCTGGTGTTTTCAAAGATAGTAATTGTTTAACACACAGTTAAGGCTCTTATCCACATTAGCACAGAAAGCGCTGGCCTGAATGAGCCTTTGACATCTGCAGGGATTTTGTAATGATCAGTGGGGAGAATGAGAGGACCTGACCCTGCTGTACATATAATTCCTCTCCCGTTACATTTACCCGAGGAGGCTACACCCTCACAGACCCTATCTTGTCATGAGCTTGACGAGACTTTGTGACCATTTCAGGTACTACAAGCTTTTGATGTGAAATGTAATGCAAAAAATAAACTTTTGCTTGTGAAAGCAAACATTCTTCAATACCAAATACAATCTGTTTCTTTGTACTTTTCAAACAATAAGGCTGGGATAAGAAAATCAGAACTACTGCCAAGTGTAACAGGTGCTAATAAAATTTTTCCATGAATCACTGTGTTAGTATAATCCCTATTCTGACCTGGAACACTTTGGCCATTTCAAGGCCAAGACTCCCTGGATTATCTATTCCAGGCTAAATGTTCCCAAGTGGATCTCTGACTCCATGTACTAGAGAGAAGTTCTGTAGGGATTATTCTAGAATTGCCTAAGAATTTCTCTGACATACAATCTAGATGAACCAAGTTTTCAAAATTGTGATTCAGCGAATTACCTAGCCAAGCAACATCTTCACAGCTTAACAGAACAATGAGATGACTTTCCTCGTGTTCAAGGTTCAGAAAACAAATGTAAACTCACTATAAATTAATTTAGTCTTTAAATTAATACCTGATCGAGAATCCAACATTGTTTTCATTGCCTACATTGCCTATGAGACAAAATAATTTTTCCGCTGTATCATAACTTAGTGTAAACAATATCTATGCAGCAGAAAGGAAATAATAGGTGGAAATACTATTTACTCTTCTGGCCATAGACAGCAAAATATGATAACAAAGATTCCAAAGCATTGTCTTCTTAGTTGAATTACTGAAGTTAACTGCTCTACCGATCACAATAATCACATTAATTTTCTTGTTTTTACATTTTATATTACCTAAAACCTCATTTTAATCATTAAATGTGCTGGGTGACATTTTAAAGGAAATCTATGTAGTCCTTAAATATCATTTAATTTTCATTATTTTTTCCTCTTGTTCCTTTTTAACACTAAATCTTTTGCTTACTTTAAAATATAAACTCAAAACCCACATTCTACCCAAAGTTTTTCAAAATTCATTTTATTCATCTATTCTCCACCAGACTGACACGATCCATGAATCAACCCTAATGTCACTGAAGTAGCATGCAAATATTTGCTATAACTTTATTTACCTACCTACGTTATATGGTTTGACTACTGGCTGGATGAAGATAGATTTCTATTTAATCCTCACCATAAAAAGACACTATTGAATGCTAAGGAGCCTGTGAATATTCCACAACAGACCATCCACTGCAGCAAACCAGCTTAAGTAACAGACGTACGAAAGATAAAAAAAAAAAAAAACAAACATGGAGGCTCATTGATCTCGGTATTCAAATGATTGTATAAAGCTCTGGTACTTCCAGTAAAGAAAACAGAAAAACTATCAAAATTTATGCTGTAACACCCTAGCTACACGTTCTGGGCACCCAGGGAGGAAATGAGGTTAAAAGAAATAATGTATATAAAATTATGAGACTGTTGTTTCACCTTTAACAGAGACCAGACAGGAAAATGGAAACCACCCCAGGCCTCTCAACAGGGAGAATTTAATATGAGAAACTGCTTCAAAGGGTGTGGGAGAACTATAGGAGCAAAAAGGAAACAGGGGCAATAACTGCGACTGCGGCTTCTAGAAGTTGTGGGAACAAAAGGAAGGGTCCAGGGCTTTGAAAATCTGGAAGCCCAATGAAGAGACACTGCTGGCTGAGACTCAGACCTCTGAGCAGCAGAAGCCAGTGGCTAGTGCTGGGTTTTCCGAGGGGCACTACGGGGCTTGGTCTGGAGTGCCAGAAAGAGCTAGAAACTGTGCCAACTGCCGATGCCAGGGCAAAGGGTCTCTAGACGGGGTGGCTCTGTCAGGAACAAGTCAACAGGAAGCCAACATAAAGATCAAATTTCTTCTCCCTCCTCCTGCCGGGAGTCCCAGCCCCCGCATCACAAAAAGGGTGGGTTTAGAGCTGAGAAACAATAGCTTGATAAAGCGCACCAGGCTTAAGAGGGCTTTCATAACTGGGTCGTCAACTTCATCTCTAAGAAACCGTAACCTTTCTATAAAAGTGCATCCTATGGCATTAGAAAGGGATTGGGTCACTTTCATGAGCCAATAATCTGTTGCTAATACCTCGTGTTCACCCCCCAAACTCCCATGTTTTACATTCCTTTTCATGGCCTGTGTCACCTAAAATATTTATCTGTTGCTCCTTGTTCTAAAAGCTTGTTCTTGACCTTTTAACCTTATAAAGACAAATTATATAATTGTTTGTCGCCAAATACACAGTAGTATTTTTGTGCAGGATGAATACATCTTTGGAATATATTGAAACCCTAGCCCTGTGGCCTTGGGGCTGCTTTGGCTTGTGACCAGGTGGACAGGTGGATGGAGGGGGGAGGGGGGCATGCCTGTATGTGAGGGGCGGATGAGTATGTGTGTACAATGAGGCTGCAATTGTAAAGAGAAGCACAGCACAAAAAGTAGGCCAAAAAAATGTAACTAAGACACAGCTCAAACCAGAACTTGACAAAGGAGTCACATGGCTTTTTTTTGGCGGTGGCGGGGTGGGGGGGGGGGGCATTAGTGTTTTTGGTCAGTTCCTCAATGTTATATGAAAACAGACCATGGCCTGTGAACCAATTTACTAAACAAATAGCAGCTGTAGTAAAACATCTGTTTGGGAAAGAGGAAATATAAACTCATAAAATTAAATGAAGGCAATGCGATCTGTACTTTCACAAATATGTGAATGTGAGACATATGGAGCAGTTCGCAAGAGATGATCAATCATTCTATTAAAAAACAAAGTGTGAAACAGGTAACATTATGATCTTCATACAACATGAGAGCCAGTATCTGAATACAATTTCAGAAAACGGTACGTGACTGTTTCTCGAATATGAGAGTAGCTATTAACATCTTCCTTGAAAAAGAAATTTTAAAAATAAAAAAACAGGATTATCTCTAAAAATAAATGTGTGTGTCTACACTGTCACCAATAGTACAACGGTGGAATTTAATTATACGAGGCTACATAAATTAATAACAAGAGGCAAGAAAAATCGTAGGTGGCATTTGGGAAAGACACACACCATATCACACACAGACCTGCCCTACAATTTGTTAGGGTCAAAGTGATTTGCTTTCTGAGATCGATCATTAGAAGATCTCTAATAATGGGGTGCTTGGGTGGCTCAGTCGGTTGGGCATCCGACTTCCGCTCAGGTCATGAACTCGCGGTTTGTGAATTTGGGTCCCACATCAGGCTCTGTGCTGACAGCTCAGAGGCTGGAGCCTGCTTCGGATTCTGTGTCTCCCTCTCTCTCTGTTCCTCCCCAGCTCCCTCTCTCTGTCTCTCTCTCTCTCTCTACCGCTCTCTCTCTCTCTCTCTCTCAAAAATAAAGATTGAAAAATTAAAGAAAAAAGATCTCTAATAAAATTTCAATGAAACTATGAAAGAGAAAAGCAAACAAAAGACTAGGTTTCATCCCTATGCATCCAGGAAAGAAAAGCAAAATCGTGAAGGAGAGCTTAAATTAAAACAAAACAAAAAATACTCCTGCAGAAGCCGTTGCTATCTTCATAATAACAGGAGAGCTGATTTCTTTCTTTCTTTGCAGTACTTTTGCTGCCCTGCTCTCCTTGCTCTTTGATTCACAGAGTTTCAGTTAAAACCAAAGAAAGACATAATACATCCCAAAGCAAAATCACGTCGCTAGTAGAAAGCAAATCTGGGCGCAATAATAAATGTCAGAGCTGTAAAAGCAAAGGCAGCGGCTAGGTTCTTTTTTTTTTTTTATTATTATTTTTTCCCCCTCTCTCCATACTTAAAAGTGAAATACCTAGCTGTTATCTTGGTGTCTGCAGAGCCTCCCCATTGTAGATTCAATAATACAAGAGGCTTCTTATCAGCAGCTGGGGTGACTGATTGGAGCTGTGATATGTTTAGACAATGCACTGTATTTAACTGAATTTACAGATGCCCCAACTCAGACGTGGTAGTAAACGCCAGAGACTAATAGGAAATTAAACATGTACAATGGACTAACTCCATTTGCTCTCACACAGTGTAATGTGTTTAGTTAACTTACTCATAGTCACACTTTATCTTTTTCTCTATGGATTCCCTGGGATATGTTTCAAATTGGCCAGAGATTAAATCTTCTTTTCAATTTTTTGTTACTATTTTATTGCCGCTTTCCCTTATTATTGGCCACTCTTTCTCTTGCAGAGATAAGCTAAACAAGATGACCCTCCATACGCCACCCCCCCCAACCCAATTATCAGATAGTCAGCAAAGAATGCAAGGGTACAGGATTCCATAATATTAATATTAATATAACATGAGAGGAACAAAAATCAGTCACTTATTTGAAAGCAATGGTGTATTTAACTCATTTGAAATTTAAATGTGAATTTTAATGTACCTGGTATGTAACACATACATACATACAGAGAGACAGTGCGGGAGCAGCACACGTTAGGTCAGTTTGAGAATTAACTCTTCATTGTTTCCTATATTTGCTCACAAAACCAGCTGCAAGGAGACATGTGTCCCCATAAGCGTGCAGCGTAACCGTGGAGAGGGAGAGGAAAAGATGTCACAATGCTCTAGTGCTTTTCATCTGGTTAACAGAGAAAGGTAATTTATCCTCAGATAAATCCACAGATTGATCTGTAGATCGTCTTTGAGAGAGGCTGTTCACAGAGAACTCTCCCTGTATAACAGCAAGTGAATCCATAATGGTTTTGTTGTCCTTAGGAAACTGAAGAATTTCTACATTCATGAGAGCATGTTACCTGGAAAGCATAAAAGGAATCTCGAGTCTGTTCTGGTCACATCCAGACTCCTGAGAGGGTTAAAGACAATTCCATCTAAATGCTGACCACATCCCCACACCTACATGACCCCTTCCTTGAGAAAAGTGGATAGAGTCCATGTGGGGGGGGGGGGGGGGGAAGGACGACTAAGGCTGACATCAGTACAGTCCAGACCATGGTGACCTCTGATTTGCCTGTTTACATTTATTAGGTAGACGAGCAAAACCACTTTTGCATCAGCCTAGCTTATAAACTAAAAGTAAGGGAATCCAGAGCACATACCATGGTTCAGAAAGAAAGGTGAGCAAGTGGGCATTTGCGTGGGACTTCACATGCCTCAAACTCTAAAGAATGAAACTGGGCAGAAAGATGTTGCACCCAGAACCCTATGTGTACATATTCACACCTGCCTCTGAGATTTCAGGCCCCAGGCCCGACTACAGAACAGCCCCGTCTTGTACACCAGGGGACCCAGCCCAGAGACAATGGTCTGAATATCACCATGAACACTGAAATAATATCACCATTAACGCTATTGCCTCAACTGCTATTTTTACTGAATACACAAATGGCTTTTATCAGAGTTTTCTGTCTAATAAGACATGAATACTTCAGACAAAACAGAAAAGAAACATGTGACTATGTTGATCCAATGAGAAGACGTGAACCTCACAGCCCTTTCAATCAACTTTTTAATTGGCTTTTTTAAAAAGCAAGGATGGCGCTAAGGAAAAACACTAAAGCACACATAACCACACAATACGAGTAATACACAAAATGTATATAATTAATCATCCCAAAGCATTATCCGCCTCCACCCTCAGATCAAAATTCTACTCCATGGAAAGAACAGAGGGACATGATATCAAGAAGCACTAATGTCATTTGAAAATCAAGTTATAATCAAATAACCATTACTCAGTAAAATGGACTTCATAGTAATCATTTCTTTCTATAACTGAGCAGTCCAATAAATGTTACTTCTCTTAATCAGTTCTGATTGGTATTTGCTATATGAGACACAGACAAATCTTTGACCAATCTTTAATTAGTATCACTGATGAAATATTTATTCTTTTAATTTGAATTTAGAAACCCAATAAAGCCATGTTTGCATCTTTTATCAACTTAAATATTATCCTCCTTTATTACTTTTGTCATGACTGCAGACTCTGAAAATGTTCTCCCGAAACAATGCGTATTTCATACATGCACAGTTGCCCTGGTCTCATTGCTTTTAGGGCAAATATTTAATATAGGCATTCAGGTTATAAATTCATTTCAGTCCTCCTTCTGAGGGGACCATGAAGCAGATTTCCTCTAAGTGTCAAGAGAGAAAAGGAAGATATTTTTAGACATCCTAAGACCTTCCTAGGGAATCATAGATTCACCAAATCATAACCTAATCCTCCCTGGAGCTCCCGGTATCCAATTCACAGAAACGATGGGGCTGGACAACATCACTGGGCCCTTGTGCATGGAGTGTGCTGGATATTCTAGTGCCCAGACACTGAACTCAGAAGCCAGTGTTCTATTTTTGGCTCTACAACTGATGAGCTGCCACCGTTAGCTTAACCCATCTCCCCAACTACAGACACACTTGTACAGTTTCCCAAGCCTGATGGTTCTTACTGACCGGAGCCCATTCAAAATGGGCAGAAACCACCAAGCATATTATTAAAATCTAATGAAGCAATCAGATTGCAACTTGTTCTAAGAACACCTTTGCCAATCTCCCCTAGTCCGCAGAACACTTCCGAAATAAGGATAACCAGAATAATCTAGAAACAAGAAAAGGAGGGATCATTTCTTCTGAAAGATACACAAAGAAATGACATAGATACCTTCTGTGTTGCTCAGAGGATTCTCTGGTACATGAACATCTATGAGTTTTGCATTTCCTTTCGCCTTCTCTTTTGCACCGTACAATTGCCAGTGAAAGCTCCCTCTTCGTAACAAATCTATCACAAACGCTTGTTTGTAATGTGTACGACGTTAGACGTTCATACAAGCTGTGCTTGTTAAGCTATTACAAGCACTTCGTGGCACCACCTACCTCTGCTACATAAGTACTTCCGCTGTTACATTTATTCAGGAGATTATTACATACAACATCTTCAACTTTCCTAGAACATGGATCACATCGGCTTTTGTTGACGAGTGTATACTTAAAGCCTAGCACAATGGCTGGCACATCAACATCAAGTGAAGAGAACACAGACCTTTTTGCAAAGAAGCCGACACTTAGTCTGTACTTGTCTCAGGAGAACCTTTGATGGAGTCACACCTTCATCTACCCGGAGAGCCCACTTCATCCTTGCCAACGGCTTCTGCAACAGAGCTCTGAACCCCCAAGTGGCCACAGTCTCTGATACTCCTGCATTCCTACTTCTAGCCACAAATAACAAAAACAATAATCCCGGCTTCGTGTTTTGGCAATATCTGTTTTATGAAAAAATACAAACACAGTAAGATCCCTAACTATTTTAATCAGATTCAAGAAGACAGAATACTCTGGGGTACGATAATTAATCACAGTTAAAAACCACTTTAGAAATCACAGTCTACTTTTTTCTGAAAATAATCTTAAAATTTCTTAACAATAACCCCAAAAGAGACAGGAGACACATATGTAAAAATAGCATGATTGTTGACACATTAGCTAACATGTGTGTTGTGTATGCTGGCATTTCTTGTCAAAATCTTCATTGGCTGTTAATTCTGTCAAACAAAATCTTGGCTTACAATTCATTTCGTGGTGGCTGTCAGCTTGTATTTTGCACGTTTCAGTATTATTTAAAACTACTTTTCCATATTTAATATATGATGGCTTACTGTACCTTTCCACTGGCATTTATCACCTCTCAAGAGTGATCAGTCTCCACGAAAGTGAAGTTCATTGTCACGGAAAAGCCTAGCCCTCATTTCTTTCCCTACACAGTATTTGGTACAGAGCAGCATGTACAATAGCAGGTGTGCCTTCAATTTAGAGGTCACACATTTAGCAATAGAAATAGAAGTTATTAAAATAGACTGTAAGTCTTTAAAAACATAAAGTGCCCTTAGAGTAAAGTCTAAATAATTGTACAAAAGTCAATGTTTGTATTTTCTTTTGCTCCAGGTTCCAAAATGATCCTAAAGATGCTGCCATTTCCCAAACCAGAATTCCTATTGTTGGCAGGATTTACCAATGAATTTAGAAAAATACAGAGTTCCACTATCCCCACCAACCAACTTTATCCTTGCCTGATTTCCCCATCTCTGTAATAGGTGATGTCAACTCAGCTTATGGGGTTTGAAGTCATTAACAGAATATTTAGTGGAATATTTTTTTCCCATTTGACATAGCTTCAGTGTGATCATTTAATTAATTTTTTTTTCTTCTGAGTTATTTAATCAATGATTTGGACAGGTTCTGATAGGGGACTCTGGAGAGAGAGGCATGCTGCAGTGGAGGAAAAACACAAGTGCCTAAAGCACTGAATGGGATTCCCCCACCCCCACCTCCAGCCCCAGCTCTGCTCCTTCCTAGCTATATGACTTTGGCCAAGATACCTAAACACGCTCGAAGCCTTAGCCTCTTTGTCTGTAAGGACATAAGGATAGTAGGTGCTACTAAAAATTATATATTTGTTGACAATACTGAGCACTTAGTATGTGCAAAGCAAGGTCTTAGGTGCTTTACATGCATTAACTCATTTATTCCTTACAGCAATCTATGAAGAAAAAAAAAAGCAAAAGAAACTGAAGCACATAGTGACTAAGTAACTGCCCAAGTTGACTCAACCAAAAATGGCAGACTTGGGATCTGGCTATTTTACGGCCTCTGAGAAGTATAACTAAGATTACAAACAGCATCTAAGGACAGAATTTGGCACACAGTAGGGACTCAATATAAATGGTAGGTTCTTCTCTCTCTTTCTCTATCTCTCTATTGTTTGTGGTTCCTTTTCATATAAATTAACAGCCAGATTTTCTTAGAGTAGCCTGGAGGACTAATTCAGTTGGCATAACAGATCCTAGCATTGAGTCATTAGATACAAAAATCTTATAAAAGAGTAGGTAAAAATTAAGGCTACTAACAAATATAATGCACATATAAACAAGCACACACTCATACAAGCATGATCACACACATACATACACAATTCAAGTGAACCTTCAAAGAATGTTCCTAGTATATCCACTGCCAATGAGTTTATCATCAGTATTGATGGAACACGGACTCAGGTCCCAAACACCATGCTGGGTTTAGGGGCAGGAGGAGAGAAGGTCAGACAAGAATGAAACTTACTGTCTGCCCTCAAAGACCCAGAATCCACTGGGGGACTCTTTAACAACTCATTGTAATATATTTGGTGCTATACTAGAGGTATGTAGAAAATCCTATGGGAATGTAGAGAAAAAAAAAAAATTAATTCTGTCTAAGGATTCAGGAAGTCTTCACAAAACAGAAGTCATTTCTTCTAGCTGTGTTGAACTTCTCCAGGCAAAAATGAGGATGAGAAGGGCATTCCAGACTGAGAGACTGCACAGAGATATGTAGGAATGAGAACATGCTACGTGCAGGCAATCAGGAGAAGGGCAAGGTGGCTAAAACCTATGGTACCTTAAGAAGGCTAGGGAGATAAATCAGGTTCTAATTGTGAATAGCTGCCTATATAATGGCTCAGATGGTTGGAATTCATCCTATGCGGTGCAAAAGGTGACGGGCACAGGTGGCACTGAAGACATGTAGACCAGTGGAGACAATTTCAGTCACGCAGATGACAAAGGAGAGTGACCTATACTCAAGCTGAGGGGATGCATCGAAAAAGATCAAAGGATCCTCTGTAAGTAGAATCCTCTAGGCTTAGTAACTGAAGAGGTGTATGAGGTTAAGAAAAGGCTGAATCCCTGCCTGCATGTGTCCAAAGACAGTAGTTTATATACTTGATACTCTTAAGATTTACTCTTGCTCTAAAAGAAAGAAACAAAGGAAGAAGGAAGGAAGAGAGAGGGAAGGAAGGAGGGAGGGAGGGGAGGAAGGAAAGAAGGAGGAAACAAACTAATGAAGGAACGAACGAATGAATTTGCCTTGGAGGAAAAGACAAGAAAAGAGCTGTTTCAATTCTAAGGTGTCAAAAAATTGAAGCAGAAGACTAGGATCTTGGGTTACAGTGAAGGGCACGTAAAGGAGCTTGCTAGGGGCCCTTCATCACTTCCAAAAAAAAAAAAAAAGTGTGTTATATAGGACATAACACACTTTACACTTCCTTTCTCCACTCCTCTTTCTTCCATCTCCTCCCTCTCCTTTCCTGTGTCCCTTCCCTCTTTGTGGTCTGTCCTGGGTCCAAGCACATGAGCAGAGCTTAGCCCTACAAGGCAGGAAGAGTCTAGACCATCTGCTCTCCCCTTTCGCTCACACAGACGTAGGTGGCACAATCACTATTTCTACTCCTCAGAATCCCATGATCAAAATTCAAGTTTTTCCAAAACTGCTTTGTGGGACTTAATTTCACCTAAAAGCTCAGCGATGTTTACCTCTGAGCCAGCAGCAGTGCAGTGGAATAACTTAATAAATGGAAGTGGCAGAGACACCTTTATGTTTCCTATGCAAATACTGCTTAGAAAAGCCATTAATGGAAATTATGGAAGGTGAACGCCAAACTAAATACATGGCCCAGAATAAGCAGGATGACTCATCCGGTCTTTGGGGGCCTCCCCCTCTGCTGGTAATTTTATTAGAACCATTACCAAGTGAAGAAATTTTTAGCTTTTGGAATTGAACTGTAAATCGTTCCTGCTTTCCACGGTATCCTAAAGGAATTTCAGGGGGGAATTTTTCTTTGGTTTATGGAGCAACTCCCTGTAGACTGGGGGAAGTCTTTTGGAAATTTCTAGTTTACTCTTGGGGATTTTTCCCAAAATGGATTCTTCCTTAGAAATATTTTGGTTATTAAATATATATATTGGAAATGTTCTGTGTCAAAATGTCTAGCATGCCCCCAAGTTTCTGTTTAAAGGATTCATTAAAAAAAACACAACAACAACAAACAAACCCATCGAGATGGTAGCATCTTATAATGGTGGAAGTATTTCTACTAATGGCTATAAAACCTGGTGCTATTGCTTTAATCGCTGCACTAAGGAGTCATTCTTTTAAAAACTACAAAACATGGAATGTGTTTTTAACTGTTCTTCTTTCCCAAATTATTTCTGGCAGCAGTGCGATAAAGTGGTTCCCTTTTATTCATAAAAATATATTATTTGCGATTCTGAGAAATAGACTAAGGAATGATGTGGAAAGCACCTTAAAATGTTTGTCTGTGAGACCACTTAAACGCTCATAAAATAACTGTTTTGATGTAGCACTCATTGTGTTCAGGCTTCATGTCATTTAGTTTACTCAAAAGTGTGCGCTTCTCCACACCTCCCAACTGTAACAAAACCATCTTCTACTGTGCATGCTGTCCTTAGAAAACTTAGGTTACATTCATAAGGCTCACCATTCACAGGAGAGGATAATAATAATAATAATAATAATAATAATAATAGCAACAACAATAAAACCTTTTTACAGTCTCCTCTGTTGTTTCTCCTGCAGCCAAAATTCAAACGCTAACAACAACAAAATGTATTTAAAAGATGAGTCGATGTGAATGGTAACCGTTTTTCGTTCTCTGAGAATAGTATCTTATTATGCCTGGAAGGTTTTATTTGTTAACCTTTTAACGCAAATCGGTTTCCTTCCGCTACTTTCCCTGTTTTGCTCTGTGTTTCACCAGAGTCTTTTCTCGGTCTGCGACTCCGAGGAAGTCAAACACCACTCTGGGTGTCTCCATAGGGCCCACAGGGCCATGGTGTCCAGGCTGCGCTAAATCTGAAGTCCCTTCTCCCTGATCCCACACCCTGCTTTACAAAAACACACCATTTGCAGATCAAAGAGAGACGATTTATGCTTTCATCCAGCTGACGGACGATTAAATTAAAACAGATCAGCAGTGCGGTGCCTGGGCAGGTGGCTCCCACCACCACCGTGGGCCTCAGAGCGATTAAATTGTGGCGGAGATGGAGGGCCTTCCGCTCTCATTCCCGCACTTACAGATCAAACGGTGACAAATGAGATGTTACTGCTCTTGTAAAGCAAGGCTACAATCTGTCAAAATCCAACATAATTTGTGACCCTCTGTGACATCCTCTTTCTCTCTCTCTCTTTTTTTTTTTGACATTTGAATACAGTGATTGTACTAGAGTCAAGCCCATTTAAGTGAATATACTCAATTCTATCTAAAGGAATACAGCCTGTTAGCTCCAACATGGTAGCTGAATATATATCTGGTGAGTACTCCAGCGACCCTTTGTGTTAAGTGCATACCATTAACAATGAATTCTGATTTTTTCCAAGTTATATAATTTGATATCTTGACAGCCCAGACACTTAAAGCACTACTATTTGTTTTAAATGGCTTTATTTTATTGTTTAAATGTCAGTATCAAAATAAAGTAATGCATACAGTCATGTCAGTTCTAGTGCAGGGGAAGTGTTCCTGTTGAGAAGGGTCTTGAAAGAGTTTTTCTAAAAATGGACTCAAAAGTCAATTGCAATGTCTCTTGGCTGAATCCTTAAATGACTCATGAAACATATTTATACTGCATTTTCTGTTTAGCTGGTGCATTTAATAAGGCACTGAAGCAGAAACAGCAAAAGAAGCATAGCATCTTAACTTACTGAAGTTGACATCGTTGCCAGGTTAAAAAAAAAAAAAATACAGACTATGGGAAATAATTGAGGAATGCTTGATAGAAACCACAGCCAAGATAAATGAACAGACCTCTCAGTGGGCTTTAATTGTATAATCTGCTGGATTATTATACATGGCTTGGCATTAAAGGAAGAAAATAAAAGATTCAAGAGACTGAGCATAGTTTTTAATATTTTTGCCTACCAGAATGGCAGGGAGAATTGATTCTCTCATGCCTCCACTCCATTCAGACCTGTTTGGGGTTTACGAGCCTGTCACAATTCAGAGCAGGCATTGACTTTCTACTTCAAAGTGGCTAAAGATCTTTCCCCAAAGACTTCTGTTGACCACAAACCTTTAGGCAGGATAACGCCAACCTTTAGGGAAATCACTCTGAAATAACCGTTTACAAAGAACAAAAGTATATCTGGACTCTTTGAGCACTTTTTTTTTTTAGGGTTATTCTTTAAGGTTCCTGGGCATAAAATGATTTTCTACCATGTAGCTCATTCTGTGACCTACCTACGTAGGTGTGCTCAAGTTATTCCGTTCATCCTGGTTTATTTCCTTAACTCTGGGCTTGCTTGCTCCCATTTTAAAGTAACTGTCCCATTTGATGCATGATCCCTCTTCCCTTAATGACTTTGCTTTAGAAATCCAGCTGGCTACAGAGTAGACCTCAGTTTATGGCGTTTGCGAATAATCAGCTGGGACAGAAAAGTCACCTCCCTTTTTGGTACACTGAACTGTGATATACACTAATCTCGCCTTATTATGATGGACTTTTATATCCTCCCCAAGCTTTAATGCCTGCCATCATCCTATTCTACAGAGACTATGATGCACAAGACCCGCAGATCCTGCCTGTTAAAGGCAGGGTCCCCTTCTTAGTCTGAACATACTATAGAAGTCATGCATTTGCTTTCTGTAGCTAGGAAAAGGGTTCTCACCACCATAAGAGGGATCCAGGTCCATGGCCACAGCTCCATTTTGTCAGAAGTTGCCAAGAAGGATGCTGTATGTGGTGGATGCTCCCAGAAGAAGGTCTACTGGGTTTGGGCTCAGCCACCGTGTGCCCACGGATATCTGAAATGTACCCACCACGGAGTTGCCTTCACCTGTGAGTGGCTTCTGCCATCGCTAAAAGCCCATGGGGAGGTTGCAAGTGAACGGAAGCTGTGCGCTCTGCTCTGAACCAGTCGGGGGATGGGCCTATAACACAGATAATGCAGGTTTGGTAATGTTCTCTTCACTACAATCCCTCCCAGGTCAAAAAGTGGCACCCGAAAAAAAAATTAGAAAGGTTAATATTTTTCCCCTTCACTTCATCTTCCTATTTCTCTACCTTGTTTATTAATACAAATCTTGGAATCCTTTGTTGACCTGTACCGATTGTGATGACAAATAGCAGCCATGCGGGGCAGCACTCATTAATGGGGTACTCGGCGTTGGTGGGAGTTCTGCCTGGCTCCTGTTTCCGCAAAGGCCTTTCCTGATTTTACAAGCTGCCACAAAACACAGGGCTCACCTCCTTCCCTCACTTTGCTCTCTTTTCTCTACCCTTCCTGCTTTGGATGTAGATTCTCTACTAGACACATGGGATACAGGGCACGTTTGTGCCTCTGCCTGTAAGCACATGGGAAGGAAGGAGGAAGGTGGCAGAAATATTATTAACTTTAAAATCTTCCCTCTACCTCCAAGATGAGAATGAATGCCCCCCAAAGATTCCCTGAGATAGACACAGACAGCTCTTCCCCCATAGGAATCTCCTGTCACCTCAGTTTTTTTTTTTCTTCTTTTTCTTCTTTTAATGGAATATAAGACTCTCATTGTATGGAGGATCTTTTCAAATAAAGCTACTGTTCTGAGTCTGTTGAGTGACATTTTCATAATATAAAACTCACCCGATCTGTTCCTTTTCAACATTTTCAATGTTTGTTATCTGACGTCAATTATATCCTAACTTCCTTACCTCTAACAATTTCCCAGAGTTGCATGAAGATTTGGCCAGCTAAAACTCACATATTCCCATTTAACTTTCAAGCAATGGAACAGAAGTGCCCGTGAGTGGCTGATGTTAACGAAAGCAAAAGCCACTTGAGAATGCCACTAAAAGAATAGTGGCTGGAGGTTATAAATAGGTAACACTATTTATAAAGCATCAACAAAATGTTTCATGATGTGTAACATAAAGCCCAAGCAGTCATATTGTTAAAAACCTGTTCCTGTGCCTAATGTCTACATAAATAGCAGCATGAACACACTATCATGAGCTGTTTTGTTTGCCATCAAGCTAATCACAGGCACAGGAGATGAAACCTTTCCCACTAATGGCTGGTCTGCCTTAAAAAAAAAAAAAAAAAAAAATTTTGGGGGGGGGGGGCCTTAAGGTGTGAGGAAACACAGTATTACGTAGCAGAGTTCAAAAGAATCCAAATCATTTAAACATTCAGCAATGATCATATTTTGTGGTCCTTAAGTTCAACAATAGCGTTTTGATAACAGGAATGCGAAACTCTTGGCCTTCACCTCACCCAGCACTTGTTGCTACTGAAACATTAATGTTATCTCTCTATTTAAGTAACCCACATATATGTCCAAAATTAGACTGTAAAGCAGAAGCCTTCTTGGCTAGAATAAAATGGTTTTTAACATCAATTTATAAATACTCTGAAAATGCAAGTCACTTTCCTTCAGCTGAATGACTAATGCATTACAAGATTTTGCGATACCCAAACCATTGAATGTCAGAAAGATTTAAGTTCAAATCAACATGCATTTATTCTATGGTATAGCAATATGGAAAGCTGATGGCATGAATATTTTACGGTAATGTTTCAATATTAAAATCCCCACATTGAGATTCTGGAGTAACATACAAATTATATTTAACCATCAAAAAATTCATTGAAGTACTTATTAGAGTATCAGTAATAATAGTCATTAAAATTTTATGATCACTTAAAAGAACACTAAATAAAGACAGTTTAGTAAATGCCCTATTTACATATTTTAACAAGACTTACATAGTAATATCAAAATCACACTGAATTTGAGAGTAAAATTAAACTTGCCCTCAAAAGAACAGATACATTATGGATCTACCCTGATAAATTTGCTTGTTTTTGCAACAGTGGGGTGAGTTGCCCTAATTCATTTGCTTTGCCTTTCTGGACCAGCTGCAATATTACACAAGCTATGACCAAGGGTCAGGGGTTCAATTTATGGATTAAGAACTGAATTAACTAAACAGGCTCTATAGGAATCGAGTCTGCAACCTTAGTCTCATTTTGTGCCGTGTCTGATTTTCCTCAGCTAAATGCTTACTCATGTATACCACCTAATCTCACACGTATGTAAGTCAGTAACATGTACATGACTATTCCCACATACATATATGTGGCTTACTGTCATTTAAAATATTTTACAATATTTGTGGAAGCTGTAGTCCTTAAGCATTTTGATATAGAGAATATTTAGTTGATTTTTCACATCATTTTAGAATGCCGAAGAAAACAACTTTCAAAATTGTGTCCCTTACATTTTGTACACAAATACAGTGTAGAACATAAAATGGTGGGATTTGCTTTCTTTCCCTTATATGTTTAAGGTTAAGAGTGATCACTGTAAATTCAATGATCTTGAGTAAATGGTAGGGCACTAGAAATTCTCAAAGAGAGATGTATGGAGGTACTCAGGGAAGACAGGTGGCCTGGGGTCAACAACCAAGCCTTGTGAGAACAGCCACGCCATTGACGCAGGTCACTTTGGTTTCCCTGGAATGAGTGACTTACTGGCAAACACATCCACGAGAACCCTAGGCTCTGGCAGAATCTGAGGCTCCTGGATGGCAAACTCATTCGGCAAGACATGTGGCATCACGGAACCTAGTGAGGAATAAATACGCCTCCTACCAGTATATGTGTCCTTGGCTCTTTTCCTCGTTGAGAACATTTACACTATGAAACATCATCGAGCACTATGGAGTCAGAGAAGTGAAACATTTCTAATATCATGCAGTCTTGGTTGTGTGTGTCTATATGTACATACGTGCTCCTGGGTATGAGAGAGAGAGATAATTACAGAAGCCCAGAAATTCCTACAATCAGAAATATATAGACAAAATTAAATACCATATGCCAAATGATGTTTCCAGAAGGACCACCTCTAATAAACAAGAGAAAAAGATATCATCAGAGTATTTGGGTCTATCTTCATTCTATGGTTGCTCACAGATTCATCAAAAAGCCCATGATCATCATTTTCCCTGCTTCCCTTCTTCAAAGAAAGAAGAATTAAGGCCTCTCACTTTCACTGGATGCCAAATCAGTAAGACGGGGCAACAATTTATATGGCAGCAATACTGAGCTTTACAGTTAGGACGTTAACTTTTTCTCTGCAACACTGCAGCTAACACTCAGCTAGAAACTCTACTACGTTCGGGAATCCACGCAATGGTAATGGAAGAGAAAAAAAAAAACCCACGAACAGAAACTTGCAATATATTATGGGCCCTTCTTCCTGAAATAGGTTTAGTTTCCCAGTCATATTTTTTGAGGTTCACATCGAAGTCTGATTACACGTCTCATGACATAGAATGGTTTGCTTAGCTGAAAAGTTAACAGATACCCAGAAAACTAACTTCATAACTGAATAATCCACACAGTAGCTAGCAGGGAGTCCAATTTACCTAGAAATACTTAGTCAGCAAAATGCTTTAACATGTTTTTAAACTGAAATGCTCATTCAGTGTGACTTAGAAAAGCCCTGAGTATACAACAATGACTCAAGAAGATCCAAAGCACACAACTTCTCCACCTCATGGCCCTTCCCAGTGTTTCAAAAATTAAAGAATAATCCCTTTTGATATCAAAAAGCTCTCAACACATAGAGAACTAAAATTTTTATATAAGGTAGGAGTCCTCCACTCTATAATAGTGGATAGTATAGTGTAATGTCTCAAAGCCTGGGCTCATAAGTTAATTTCTGGGTTTGAATCACAGCTCTGTAACTTACCAACTGTGTGATTCTGAACCAGATATTATTTAATACCTTTTCTCCCCCAACTTTCTAATCTACAAAATGGGTTAAAACTAATACCTAGCTCACAGTGTCGTTCTGAGGATAAAGCAATACACGTAAATCTTTCATTGTAAATCATCATTATTATCTAATACATTTTAGATCAGTTCATCACAGAACCAATTTGCTAGTTTAAAAGCTGTTTTGCCCCCAGAGAATCCTATTTACCGATTCAGTCTTTTATTCACTCATTCATTTAATGTTCATGTTCTCAAGAAGAGTTTGGAGAAGGGCACACCACTAAAGGGATGGCAAACCAATGAGAAGAATTAATAAGCCCTAATCTTGACAATAAGCATGCATTTTAGTGGGCTGGAGTAATTATCGGAATTATATAAGCCAATCTTCTCTTCACTAATTCTAATTCATTCACATTACACTGTGAGTACAAAATGAATAAGGAATTTAATCACTTACATGTGGACCCAGGAAAATGTTTAAGATGCATTTTATTTGGCCTCGAGAGAAACAAATATATAAATATTTACAACAATGTACACTCCTATAAGATGGTCACCTCCTTCATCCGTGTTTGATCTTTGATCTGTATTTATAGTTATCATCTGGAGCACCTATCTACTTAAATAGTCTCCATTTTGAGAAAATAGTTGAAGGCAGAGCAGTACTTTGATGTAGAAAAGGGGGCCGATTTCTAAACATTTCCAAACATTGAAATCTGCTACCCCTTAAGATAATATTAATATCGACATCAACTTTGGACACCAGACGTCAACATGTAGGGTGTTTTCCAGTGAAGACTCCCATCCCATTTTGCTTTTACATCAGCCAATGAATATGGATAAGACCCTGAAAGCAGCCCTTGATATGTATCCACAGCACAAATTTAATGTAAGTGGCATATAAGTGATATTTATGTATAAAATTTTGCTTACTTATTCTAGGCTAAAGCACTCAAAGCACTAACCTTGACCTACTCTATCCAGATGGGCAAAAATCCAATTTATTATCCAATTTGAAGAATTTTCTTTCCTTTATTTTTTATTGGAAAATTATGCCTATCTCACGGTACTACTAAAAGAAACATCCTAGTGATATGTGCCTAAAAGGCTTTTGAAAAAGAGGTACAATATTGAGGGTCACACATGGTAATAATTATTTTTGCCAATTCCACATATCCAATCAAAAGATGGCTGTTGGCTCCAGCGTGGCTGCAGGTGAGGAAAAAGGAGATGGAGAGGGATCTTAGCCCACATGTTCAGGACACATGACAATGAAGTCACACCCCTTAGAAGAAAGGATTCCCTAGTCAACATCTGAAGCTCTCAATGATGCCATTCCAACATTTGTCACCCGGAGGGAACAGAATATCCCATAATTAAATAAGCCATTTGAGAGCAGGTCATCAACCACAGAAGACAAAATTCCATTCTCCCAAATCATCTTGGCTTTGCTGTTCAGACCTACAGATTGATGGCATGCAGGGATTAATCTATTATGACAGATAGTTCCACTGATATTTCTGATGAAATGATTATTGCTCCTTCCAGTATTTCCAAATCCAGTTAAGCACTGGGACAGGCTAATTCTGCCTTTGAAATGTCTCTTAGTCCATCTCTTTCAAGTCCCACCGCCACCACTCTCACGTGGACTCTCACTGTTTGACACTTTAAATATCTTCAGTGATGTGCTCAGTAGATTCCATACCCGTCCCTTTCTCCATTCTTCCATCATGGGAACATGTGCACCTGTGACTTCCCTAAAGGTACAAAACCCTTAACTGGATGTCTACTTAACTGGATGTTACAGGATAAAAGGCATGTATTTGCTTTGGAATTCAAGCAATACCCTCCATACATCTGGGACTTATCTACTTCTTCCATCCTTATCTCCAAATTCTGCCTTTCACAAAAAACTTGACTCCAGTCAGAATGATACTTACCATACCCTGAAAACACCACTTAAGTTACACGTGTGGTTTAAGCTATACCTGCCTGACTGCGGCCACAATTACCTCTATGAGGAAAGTACCTCCTCTTGACCTCTGCTGTTCTAAAAATTAACATTCCTTTGAGAATAGTAGAAGGTCCACTTCTAAAGGACTTCTTAAAACACTCTGGTCATCTTTAATCAGCTCAGGAAGCGAACTCTGATAGCCAGTGTCTGCCATATATACATGGGACCTCTTCTGTGCTCTTATGAATTGTTTCTTTTCTTTTAGGTGTTCTTTGATCTTTCTCGACTATATCATCAGCTCTTTAGAAGCACAGACTCTACACTTGAAATTCGCTGTACATATTAGAGTGACCAATGCATAATGGAAAAGCTGTTCACTATGACATTAAGAGAAATGTGTGTTTCTCCCTTTTATTAAATAGCTACAACGGAAAGCAAAGGAAAAAAATATATAACTATATAATATTATATACATACATATATTTTTCCTCACAAAGGAGTGCCCATAACCATTTCATCAGTTGTGCATGCTTTTTATCAGTGTTTTGCTTCTTATAAGCCCAATTTATAAGGTCAGAATTTTCCTGAAGAACAAATTAAGATGCACACAAATCACTCTGGTTACAGGTTTCTTTTTTCAAAATATTCTACGTTGATTTGAGCTTTCTGGAGTCCCAAAATAAATAAATTGCTAGTGTATTTGAAAAGAATTTCCACATTTCTAGGTGAGATTGGCACTTTTTAAAGAGGTGGAAATCAAGGAGATAGTCCTGTGGGCTAATCTAAATGCTTCCTATCAAAGATATCATCATTTCAACAATATTCTTTTTTTTCCCTAAGAGTTCACAATATTTACCTCTACAGTCATAGTTCAATGCAATTTATGACTAAACATGGCAGCAATAAAAATCATTAAACTCTACCTTTTAAGAACAGGGAGCAGGAAATACCTTGTGTGCAGCATTATGTAGATTAGTATTACCCACGCAGGTGATATCATTACATCTAGCTCAATTCCTGCATCCTATAAATGATACACCTACATGTCCAGAGAGTACTTATGTAAAGAATTCCCTACCCCTGCTCTTCAGGCAAAGCAGGAAAAGTGCCAGTGACAAAGCTCTGCTATTGAGTCACTTAGGCAACTGAATTTATCAACTTCTGAGGGTGCAGGAAAAGAGGAAAGATGTCTTAAAACTAATCAGATGCTCACAAATACTGACAAAGATAACTGAAGTATGTAGCACTGAAAATGTACTTACGGCACATTAAACTAATGACCTTTCTAGGACACCTTACTCTCTGAATGATATTAAAGTCAATAGTAACTAAATATGAAAAGTAGATTGAGGATTTGCTAGTATTACACGCAGGCTGGGATGAGTATAAATAAGTTGGATGTGTGTGCGTGTGTGTGTGTGTGTGTGTGTGTGTGTACAGCCAAATGCACAGAAATACAAACAAGTATAGAACAAGGCAGGTTTACATAGAGAGTAAATATTTATTGTGCTCTAGGGTGTATATCCATGTGGTTCAAGTGGTACTGTTCTATCAGGATCATCATTCATAACTCAGACTCTACTACTCATGTTCATATTCTCAGACCAGTATTATTTGGAAAGGGTCTGAAACACTCTTCATTACCCAAAACTATGCTAGGCCAATACCATTTCCACTATGACCTAGAAAACAGCCCAGAGAGTCACAACAAACAAACAAACAAACCAACAACCCATGAGTAACCACCAAATGCTAGCCTTGGTGTCTTTCTCCTGTAAATCACAGGCAGTTGGGTGTTGAACACTAAAAATCTGAAGAGGAATAAATTCCTAGAACCATGGACAGAAACTTGCCTTTACTCATTTCCAGCAATACTGTGAGTTTCTGTTACTATGTTCACTTATCACTGCAAAGATGAAAACGCATTCAGATACTTAACAGTGTCTAATAATAGGAGACAGTTTAGAACAGAAATAATTCCAAACCTCTAAGAAACCTGTCAAAATTTCCCAGAGGTAAGAACCAATGACCTACAGTAGACTGTGGCCATGACCCCAGGGTCCAAGTGCTAACTCTAAAAAAAGTGCCATGAGATATTTGATGACAGGTGATCAAGACATCATTTTTGTACCCTATCTGGACCAGATAATCTACTCTGAAATGAATATTCAGCATACCCGCCTTCAACACCACATGGAAATTCACGCAGAGAAACACACAAAAGACGTTCTTTTAGTTTAGGCTATTCTTGAATTGATACACGAACCAATGTTCATCTTTGTGCTATTCCTCTCAAATTAATATCTCCAATCTTAAAATGCTGACCCAGATTCCAGTCTCGTATTTTTAATTGCTGCGAGTTATTTTGATTTAGAAACCCCAGTATTCCCTGAAACCTGGCACACCTGAACCAAATAAACACGTGCCGAATCCATGTTCATCACCTATCAGAGGGCTGGGCTCATGGGATAGAGAGAGCATGCGACAAAAATGTGTTCAGTGAATTACTTCTTCTGATACCAGTTTCCAATCTCATCTCCCCAGTTCTGTTTCTGGCCATTGGTTTCCTACTTTGCTTCTTTGAAATACTGAGTCTTATTAAGTTGTTCCCTTCCCCCTACTCACCCTGCCCCAGGGTGCATCATTCAAATCTCTCGATTCTCTCTTCACATGCTCTGTCAGAATTACCACTTCGAAAGCTGCAAACCTCAATCAGAGACAGATCACCTTATAGCTGGGCCAATGGCAGAGTCTCCCATCTTAGCACAACTACCAGAGATCTCCACTCGTCTTTCATCTAATCTACTTCTACAGGATTAGGATTCATACATAAGAACAGCTTCACTCTTTTCTTCGGGACCCATACAGGCTCCCAAATGTTTGTTACCTTAACTCTCAACTACCACAGCAGTCTTCAGGTGTCTCTCTGAGCTAAGTCAAGCCCCCCTATTGATCTTTATCACAGAGGGAATGTCTCCACAGCCCCTTTGATTGCTTTTGTCCCAACTACACTTAGATAAACTCTTTACTGTTGTTCTATTGGGGGAAAAAATCTCTATATTAACATTTGTTCTCTAAGAGGAGTCTTGCTTGTTATTTTTTTCACCTGATCTCTAAACAAAGAGATCATTCCAGGTTGCTAGAGATGGTACTTATAAGAGGCAATGTACACAGTGATTAAGACCCAAACTCTGAAATAGACTCAGGTTCAAATCCCAGCTCCGGATCTTAAAAGTTAAATGAACTCAGGCAAGACTTCTAACTTCCATGTCTCAGTATTTTAATGTGTGGAATGAAAATAATAATATCTATTTCGTAAGGTTGCAAGAATAAAATGGGCATATACATACACATGTACATATATGTAGATACATATACATAGAAAGTGCTTAGAAGAGTACGTGGCATGGTTAATAACTCAATTAGTTTTAGTTGTTACTATAGTTTTTTGTAGCCACTATTCTCGTTCATCGTCTCCCTCTCTCTCCTCCTCCCCTCATTCCCCTTGCTGCCAAGACTGCGGGAATACTTGTCCATGTTCATTACTTCTACTTCATCCAACGCATGCAACCCCCAAAGTGTCACTACCTGATTTCTGCCCACACGACCCTAATGAAACCGTCCTTGCCAAAATCAGATTTGACTTATTCATTGCCAAGCCCAGAGGTAAGTTTTAGTTCTTTGAATTGACCATTCCGTGTTTTTTTTTTTAACCATGCCCTCCTTAAATCTCGCATTTCCTTGGCTTCTCTGATCGCCCATTGTCTGCAATTTCCCTCCCACCTCTTCCATCTTCTTAATCTCCAATAGATTCCTCTCCCCTACCCTTGACTTAATATCAGCAATCCCAGGATTCTGTCCTGCACTCACTCTTCTCCTCATGTATCAAAGAACCTCAAATCAGCATGTCAAAAGCTATGTGCATCCCTTCTCCCCCTTTTTATCCCCAAGTCCTGCTTGTCATCTTGGACTCCCTAGAGCAGCAGAATGGGGCATTACTGACCCCGCAGTCTAAGTCAGATATGCCTGTGTATGTCCCTGTCCCCCACTCCACTAACTTGACGGTTTACTTCTCTCAGTTCAGAGCTGATATCTGATTTCAGTCTGTCATTGTTTCTACCCTGGACTCCTGCACCAGGATCCTGACTGGTATCTTCACAACTGCCCTCATAGACTGCTTGTCCTTGGGCCACGCTGCAGTCTACTTTTCTAAAACTGGGGATCTAATCACATCAGCCCCCGGGCTGAACTCCTCACTATGTCACCCACTTCTGTCTGGATAAAATGCAAACTTGAGGGACAGTCTTCAGCAGGACCCTGCTCATGTTTCTAGCCTCATGTCTCATCATTCACCTTCTCAGGCTCTGAACTGAACTGCTCACAGTTCCTTCATAGAGCCTGCTTGGAATTCTCTCACATCACCCTCCCTTCTCTGCTTCTCTAACTCCTACTGGAGGGTTACATTTGGATGTCACCTCTGCAGTAAGCCTGCCCTGATTTCCCACAATTGAATCGGCGATCTTTGTGCTTCCGCTGCATCTTCTGCTTCCCTAGAACACCCCAATTCTTGTTACCTTAGAATCACTTTCCATCCCTCTTACAGACTGAACTCTAAAGGGCCATGATGCATGCCTTATTCATCTTACCCGTGGAATCCAGTAAAGCAACTGGTATGTGGTCAACGAACAATATGCATTCAATGAACAAATGAACAAATCTGGGTGCAGTTCTCCATGCGTAATAGGCATCATCATAACATTTTCGGTCAAAAATGTTTAAAATCATGACTAGCTTTCTTGATAATGTAATGCCTCAGGAGACAGACATAATATCAAGCAAATTAACAGTGCCATTCTCCCCAGTAAGGACCTACTGTTGGTAAACATATTGGTGAGTGTGGAGGTAAAAAAATTCTCAAGACTAAGTGACCATATCGTCTTGCAGTTTATAATAATGAAGAGATGATGGTGGCAAGGTGCAACCACATACCTACTCTAAGATATGTAGAGACTCTAAGACACATATATATAGATATAGCTGCAGAAACATTCAGTGATGTTTGTGTTATATCGAGAACTACAGAACTGCCCATACAACTCGACCCAGTTTTCCCTCCCTTGTGAAGAGGTTATCCTAAAGAAATGATTCAAACAGGGAAAAATGCTACAAGATATGTAGGTTAATCTTATTTACCACGGAAACAACAAATGATCCCCAGGAAGCAAACGGTTAGGTAAATTATGACATTAATTTTTAATTGCATAGCATTCAAGAAGAATACAAAACTATATGTAAGAAACAATGTATATGCTATGATCACAACTATGAAATACATGTGTGAATAAAGGGATCATAGAAAAATAAAAATTGTATTTGCTGTAAATCTGCTTTCAAAGGGGAAAAATTGAAAGATCACAGCATGAGTCCAAGGGAAGTCAGTTTTTAGATATCTAATTAGTTTTTAAATCTAATTATTAATTTGCTAACAATTGCAAAGGGAAATGAACGCAGTATCTTCAGAACCCAAAGTGGCTGATAGTGACGTAAAACTATCATTTTCTGAACATCTATTATAGACTAGGTTCTCTGAAACATTTTCTTAGTTCATATAATTATATTACAAAGTAGGTACCCCTTATTTCATTTTATAGATGAAGAATTTGGGTTGCAGAGAAGCTAACTGGCTTATTCAAGGCTCAAAGCTATTAATGGTACAGGCAAAAAGTCAAATCCAAGTACACCTTGGTTCTCACCCAGAACCTTTCTAATGCAACATCTACTGCAGGACAATCTTTCACAAATTTGAATTTTAACCAAAAAAAAAAGGAAGAAAAAGAAAGAAGGAAGGAAGGAAGGAAGGAAGGAAGGAAGGAAGGAAGGAAGGAAGGAAAGAAGGAAAGAAAGAGAAAGAAAGAAAGAAAGAAAGAAAGAAAGAAAGAAAGAAAGAGAAAGTGAGAAGAAAATGAGAGAAAAATGAAAAAAATTCAGAATTCTCAAGGAAGGAAAAAACAACTATGAATAAGAAATACATATTTCCCAATTAGCCAAGGCTTATAAAAGATGTCAAAACAAATATCTTTTAATCCGTTTTAACTGCCCTGCTTTTCATTGGCTTAGGAAAGATGGTTATAGTAAGAATGCACTTACTTACCAAGGGCTGGCACCAGCCTCCTACACTCTGGGCATCCACCAGTGCATGGATCTGGGGGAAGAGGAGAGTCCTGCCTCCCGTCACATGACAACTATAACTCATGACACTCGCTAACCTGAACGCCAGAAGCAGACAGTGGGTACCTGCTCAGCAATCAGAAACCCCTGCCTGATCTATGCAAAGGGAATACGACTCACAGGAGGAGTGTTGAGAGAGCACTAAGGGGCACCTTCCAGTGTCCAGTGACAGCAGTTCCTGTGGTGGCCACAGCAGTGTCCTTCAGAGGATGTTCCTGGGCGTAAACTTGGCGGCGGTCTGGCCATTCAGCTTCCTGCAGCCTTGCCCATTTCCTGAGCCTATTTCTCAGTAGTCCCATTGAGCTACCAACTTTCCTGCCCATTTATATTTCTTTTCTGCTTAGGTTAACTAAAGTTGATTTCCGTTGATGGTAACCAAGATCCCCAGCCGGGAAAATAATGCAACAGGAACAACTGAACCAGTGATGCTGAACCATTTGCTGGGTAGGTCTACCCCTACCTCTTTCCCCATTTCCCCCACCAAACAAAATGATCCTCTGAATAGAGTGCATACCATAAAATAAAATAATAAGAGAACACCTACATGCTTGAATAAAAGTCAAATTTCTAGGCACAAGGAGGTCACATCCAGACTCCTAGGATAATGTACCTTGCAATTTAAAGATGCACTTTCTTTCATCTTTGAGAAACCCAGAGCATGGAAGAATCCCACTGATAGCTGTCAACATGTCTAGCCTCTCCAGGAAAAGCAAAACAGTGGATTTTTAAAACTATAGATCCTGACGTGTATCCCCTACTAAATTGCTTTTTACATTTACTTATCTTGAGAGAGAGAGGGAGAGCATGAGCAGGGGAGGGGCAGGGAGAGAGGGAGAGAGAGAGAATCCCAAGCAGGCTCCACGCGCCTGTGCGGTCAGCAGGGAGCCTGATGCAAGGCTGGAGCTCACAAACTGTGAGATCATGACCTGAGCCAAAATCAAAAGTCAGACACTTAACCAACTGAGTGCCCCAATCCCCTACTAAATTTTGGAATAAATTAGGCTCAGTGCCCTATGAGCAAGTGTGTGTTCACTCAAGCACACAACATAAACAGTAGTTGCCTTTTGGTAGTGAAGTCTTTTTCCTCTTCCTATTCTGTATTTTCCACATTCATTTTCTATACTGGATAGTTTATCCTTTTAAAATAGAAGAAAACAAATTTAAAAGTCAAATCATCTTATATCATGAAAAGCCTCATATCCCTTTTTGATCAGGTTATTCTCCTCATACAAGTGGAATACCACAGACATCCTGATAGTGCTTTCAAGGGGGACTTAACAAAATCTCCATGAAAATCCTGTGGACAAGACACAAACATGTGGAATGGATGATAGCAACTTTAGAAGAACTTGAGGCTGAATGACATTAGTCTGGTCAACTCAAAGCTGGATATACGATCATACTCAAATTATGTATGTGTATTAATGAGCTGATGTCAATTTGCAGAGTGAAAGAACTCCAAAGGTGAATTAGAAATTTTTACGGTATGTCCTGCTCAACATTAGTTACAATGACTTGAAGACAAAGACTGCAAATGTATTATAATATTTACAGGCGAGCTAAAGAAACATTCAGCTTATATAGGATGACAAAGTGATTCTACAGGTCCCAATTCAAGAGATTTAAAAAAAATCTAATATGAATTTTAATGCCGCTGTACAGGAAATCTGTTAATAATTCTTGTGTGCGTGTTATATCCAGTTCCCTTCCTGGATTTTCTTAGTTTTGTTCAATTTATTCTCTGGAATTTTTAGGTAGATATCATATTAAGTGTAAAAATTATAATGATGTCTCATCCTTTCCGGTATTTGTAGTTTGCATTTTGTTCTTACTGCATTAACCAAAATCTCCATTACAGTGTTGAAAATTTAAAAAAAAAAATCTAATATGGCTAAATGTGAAATTCTAGATTATGTTGAAATCAGTAAGATAAGTAAAGACTCAAGGAGTTGAAACCAGATAATAATTCATGAAAAAAAAATGGAGCCAACAGATCTGGTGGGCAAAATTTAGTCATAAAACATCAGCTTCCTTTTGTGCAAGTCTGAGAACTATGTTTTTAAGAACATAGTAAGTAAAAACTAATGAAAGGAAGACAACCAGAATGATAAGAGGCCTTAAAGTAATTCTAGTAATGAATCAGAGACATTTAGCCTGGTAAAGTGTGAAACAGAGAAAAGTAAGCAGATTCTGATTTTTAAAGCACTTTGATGTGCATGAAAGTATAAACTTCTATGTGGCTCCACAAGGGATAATCAGCTGATGTTTAAGAAAGGCAGTGAGAGTTATTTATGTTGAGATAGTCAGAGTAAGGATAGACAAATAAGTTGGAGTTTAGCAACGCTGTACATAAATTTACTCCATGGAGCTAAGATTTCTCTTTTGCTGCTATATCTTTGTGCTCAGTGGGTCTGCCAGACCTCAAAAGACTTTTAGCATAAGAAAAGCAGTAGCTCTGGGGTCTGTGGCCATTAATGTATATGACAGGCAAAAATCCTCAAAGTACATTTTCTGACCCATTTTCAAGGCACTGGTTTCCAGATCTGAAATATTACATATGGTTATGATGGTATGATTTAATACAGAAAACCTTCCTCCTTGTGAATGCAAATAATAACTAAAATGTCTCTAATCCACACGAAAATAACTAGTCTGTGGCTATGAATTTTTAACTGTCATCTGTAAACTTGGAACTCTCTCTATTCCCAGGTGCCATTCTTATCTATTCACAAATCTCCTGATCATTTATAATCCTTCCTCTCTATTTCTCTCTACTTTTACCTTCCAATGCATCCCTCCCTAGAATTCACTTCCTCTTCTTTTTGGTCACACTGTATTTGGTTCTTACTTTCTCACATACCAACTCAGCTTGTCAACACATCCCACTCCTGCTTTGTTCTAATTCCACTCTGCTCCATCTAGTGGAATGCATTTTTTTACAGCATGGTGCCAGCTTAAGAAAAAGTCATGCTCTGTTTTGCTGTGACGGGTTAAGAAATAAACGTAGGAAACAGTATCTATATAAAGGTACAAAAACTTTTACTCTGGTGAGAGAACTTAGGTCTCATTTCCCAAATACCCAGACGGAAATCTAGAACTCTGAAAACATGTTTATTTGAAGAAAGTGGAAACGTGTTCAGTCCAATAACAGCATAAGCTCTATAAGGGCTCTTCTGTCAAGAAATTAAAGATGGGCACATGATTATTATTTTCCCTCTTATGGAAGCTTTGTTAGTGTGGTACTGTTAAATCTAAGTTATTATTTGATAATTCTACTGGGCAATAAAGTTTACAATATTAGAAAATTGAAAATGCTCTTATTCTTTGTGTTTGAGTTTATTTATTTATTTTGAGAAGGCAGGGAGGGAGGGAGGGAGGGAGAGAGAGAGAATGCATGAGTCAGGGGAGGGACAGAGAGACACCGAGAGAGAGAATCCCAAGCAAGCTCCTCATTGGCAGTGCAGAGCCCAATGTGGGGCTTGAACTCATGAACCATGAGATCATGACCTGAGCTGAAATCAAGAGTAGGGTGCTTATCTGACCAGTCACCCCTTGTTTTTTATTATTATTATTTATACAGAATATGAGGTTGGAATTGCTTGGAATTGTGAAAATTAATTTAATCACAAAGGTAGAAAACATTACATATTTCTCTATGAGGATAGTTATTTTGCAATGTTCACGGAAAATGAACTGTACCACTACCCTAGAGTCTGATGATATACTTTGTTCAGATATCCTCTGATAATATCCTCATGATTATTATAATGGGTATTTACAGTTGGAAAGGATCTTAGCATCTAGAGCCACAAATTCTACTTTTTTGCCCTTCCTACATTCCTAGTGAGCACTATCTGTGAATACAAGTAACTGTGTTGAGCCTGGCTGGATCAAACCTTAAAGACTCAAGCTAAATCCAGTCTGGAGGAGGTTCCCTCGTGGTGTCACTTCTGGAGCTGAGCAGCGTATGAATAAACATGGTCCTGATTGTCACCATCATACAAATAAAGGGTGCTGTTTTTAAATTTGATTGGGGAGAGAAAGATCACAGAAATGACCTGTAAAGAAAAGGAATACAACTCTTTCTGAAAATGACAGCAGGTCTAGGTATAATCCACTCTCAGGCCAATACCACCGGCTAATTCATTCATTCACTTTCCAAGCTGTAGCTAAGGTACTCTTCTCAAAACATAAATCTAGTCTTATCCAAAACAAGAAAGAACAAAGCCTTCAAAACTCCTCACTAATTCACTAGGTGCTCATTCTTCTGGTATCACTTCATACATCGCTTTCTTTAAAAACCTGACCCTGGGGCTGATGCCCTCCCTACGTGCGTGGCACCTGGCTGCCACCACCCCCACCTCCCACCACCGATTGGTACTGTTCGTCCTCATCACCAAAAACAGTGTTTGGAACAAAGGATGGAGGTAACACACTTTGGTTGAGCAAGTCAATGAATACACGGAGGGATGAAATGGAGATGCCAAGGGACTGCTGGCACATAAACCAATGAGCTGACCGTGGACGTTTCAGAGATCCGTTTTATTCAACATAAATATAGAAAGAAAAGGTGTGGGGCGCCTGGGTGGCGCAGTCGGTTAAGCGTCCGACTTCAGCCAGGTCACGATCTCGCGGTCCGTGGGTTCGAGCCCCGCGTCGGGCTCTGGGCTGATGGCTCAGAGCCTGGAGCCTGTTTCCGATTCTGAGTCTCCCTCTCTCTCTGCCCCTCCCCCGTTCATGCTCTGTCTCTCTCTGTCCCAAAAATAAATAAACGTTGAAAAAAAAAATTTTTTTTTAAATAAAAATATAGAAAGAAAAGGTGTTTTTATCCCAAACATAATGTTTGGATGCCAAATAATTTTGCTCATTGGGTGTGTAGAGATAGAAGATAGCACCGTGGGAAGCCAATCTAAGACATAGTTAGCGAGTTAAGTCAGAATGGAATAACTCTGGAAGTAAGTAAAATCTCCCTATTGGACTTATTAGCTCCAATATCTAAGTCACTCCCTGGGGAGAATTTGGCTCTTATATAAGAATGCTCACTTTTTTTCACCACAGTGGAGTCTAATCAAGTGTATAAATGCTGCAATACACCAAATGGGAGAGGAAAATTAATGCTCCTCTTGTGGGCTCCTGAAGTGTCCTACCACCAGGAAGTAACTTAGGCACTGAACAGAACAGAGATCATTAGAAACAGTTATGTAAAACTTATGAAGAGAAATACCTTTGCTTTATGTGAAGGTTAGTGTTTGACGATCTCCTTTTTTAGGTGCCCTTGAAGTGGAGAATGGGGTAAAATACCAAGTCTTACTCATGCACATTCACAGGCTCCAAGTAAGGGGGGAAAAATGCCAGCTGACAATTCCTGTGGTTGTCTATTGTTGGCTTCAGACACTATTTGAACAAAGTTATCTTAGATGTTCTAGAGAGTTAATTCTTCTCTTGCAAAAAAAAAAAAAAAAAAAGCCATCCACACTCACAAAAGCGAAAACTCTGACACCACCGTTACAAGCAAAATCCTAGTGAAGTAAAGTCACCAGACACACTGCAGAAATAACTTGACTTTTAAGCACATATATATTGCTTTTCACCATGAAGTCAGAATTAGATAACAAATGAGAAGAACGTTAGGTCAAACTATTTGCCAAACGACAGCCATTCCTCTGAATTTTGGTTTGTAAATCATCAGGTCCCTTCGTTCTCTGTGATCAGAGAGCCTTTGACACCCTAAGTCACAATCATAGATGATTGGCTTGAATTATTTCTCCCTTCCGACACAGTATGCTCATTGAATTATAGTAAGACTTTGGAAGTCCTGTCTACCTGCTCATCAAACTTCATTTTGGCAATTTTTTTAACAGTTAGTAAAACTAACACACGCACATACACACACACACACACAATTAAATCTTATAGGAAAAGGCTTCTCCCTCTGCCAAATTTCAGCTGGGAACAAATTTTTATGGCCAGCTAATAAACCTGCTGAAAATAGGGGTTGATAATGGAAACCCTTCCGAGCCCTTAACTACAGTGTGCACGGCTATAATAAAAAGAATTAATGCAGTCAATTTGTACTACTGTTCTCGGAACAAAAAACCCTATTTCAACCACAGTCTTTTCAACAGCTGATTGGCAGTCCTGTCCATTTCTCCTCCGCTGTGTTGTCAGGAGTCTTCAACATGATAATGAGCCTGTCACCATATTCAAATAGCCCTGTGACAGCAAGTTTTGTGAGTGTGACGTCCACTGCAAAGGGTCTGTCAAAAAGCACCTTTCAGAAAATGAAAAGAGAATGCTTTCCTGATGATAAACCTAATTTCTCCATAGATAAAAGAGTGAGATTTTTCATCAGATTTTGTCAGTGTTGTGTTGTTGCATTTATCTCTTCAAATGTTCCTGTTTTCTTTTTTAAAAATATACATAAATTTAGATTTGTCAGTGACGGGGGAAAAATGATGATGAAACACATTTTCTGTTTTAGGAAGCTGACACCATCATGTTACTACAGAGAGAAGGGAGAAAAAAAAAAACCTGATGCTTTCCCTATCACGTTAAAAACTGGCAATAAGAGTGGAAGGCAAACTTGGAACTCAAAGTCTGGATGCTTCATTCTCTGAGGCCAACTGCTTCCCCCAGATACCCACAGGAAGTTGCTGTCCTGGAACTTGTCTCCATACAGGCACGTCCTCAGTGCACAAGCAAGTCTGTGACTGTTAACAGCAGAGAGAAAGTCTCAAGACTGGAGGCTTATGTTACTTTGGTAAACTGTGTTGTTGGCTGATAACCGAAGACTGTGTTCTCACCACACTTCACACACATTCAAGTATTTTGTGTGTAACTAAGATGTTAAAAATCACTATCGCCGAAGGGAAAAATTAGTTTTTCTTCAGTTGTGAAGAGTTCTTTGATAAAAAGCTCACCTTCCCTATGGCATTGTTTAAATTTCCATTCCCCAACCCTCATCAATGTTGATAAAATCTCAGTGTTTTCAGCATTAGTACAAAAACGTAAGGTAGGAAGTTCCTCAGAAGGGATGTATCTATGTGTATCTGTCTATGTATGTGTATATAAAATACGTACAGATGCTATGCATATACATATTATAAATCTATATACATACATGCACTGTGCATGTGTATTATGTGTATATAACACAGTTACAATATACCTGTGGGCGTATGTGTGATATATCCACTCATACAATACCTATGTACATGCAGAATACACGCACGCGCACACACACACACACACACACACACACACACACAGTGCAAAGAATGTCAAAGTGTTGCCCTTCGTGGATGTTAGCATCTCAGATTTTAATAAAATTCACACACACCTGTACACACAGAAAACTGGGAGGCTCTCTGGCATGGTAGCAGAAGACGTGGGAAGAGGGTTGGGATAAGGAAGCTGGGGGACAAGAAGCCAGCAGAGAACTGTCACTCTCTCACTCCTGAGGTGCCCTGAACACCACCTTCAGCAAATAAAGGCGTGCGGGAGGTCCCAGAGGCTTCTAAGAAAGAAAATCTATGTAGAAAATGTAAATCCAATGCCTACTTTATCTCAGGCTCTGTGACAGTAAAAGACCCTCATGTGTTAGGAAGCACACACACTCGGCCCAATGTGTGACCATATAACTTAATTCATTAATATTTCTATATTAAACTCTATCCAAACATCTTTCAAAGATATGACACAGCATATATAACTTTGTGTCTCAGTAGCCTGGTTTTGGCTGATGGCTCATGTATAAGTCTTATTTTAAAAGCAATATTTTCTTCAATCCTCTGATTGTATGGCAACTTCTGTATCTATATGTGGTAATAGCATTTGAGAAATTCTTTCACTATTCAAAAGCAGGGAGATCACCAGAATTTTAATTCTCAATTTCAAATAAACACAGGGCCGATTAGGTCTCATTTTGGTTGAGGTCTGACTATGCCAAAAGGGCCTGAAAATTAAAGCAAATGATAATTTCATGTTTTTGTATGTACCGCATATATAAAGTTGACATGACTACAGAGTTTTCTTAATTAAAAATTAATACACTTTGGTGGGGGGCACCTCAATCTCTGGAATAGATTATTCTAAACATGCCAAGGAGGATTAAATTAAAAACGTGAAAGAGGTTTCTTTAGAAGCATGGTCCACCTTTACTAGTCAACTAGGGAAGCCAAAATTATTGGAGAGTTTCTAATTTTTTAATTCCACAGAAAGAAAAGGAAGCAAAGGAGAAAAAGCATGGTGGGGTGTGGAGGAGAATGCCCCCCCTCCCCAATATGTGTAAATGCAACCCCTGAGAGAAGATAAAAGTGACTAATTAAGGATCAGCAATAAATTTGACTGATTTTAAGTTCGTCAGCTGGAGGGAACTATTATAAAGCCAATAAATAGAGCTGTAGACAGCTGGCTTTGTGCAATACCCTGTTCCTTTGCCTAAATGTTTAAACCACTGATTTATTTGGGATTAAAAAAATGAAATCTCAAACGAAGCTATTCCCAACATACAAAGCAAATTCCAGAATCTTGAAGACTTTCATTGTCTCTGAAAGTCATTGTCACCACCCTAATCCTCTCATTAAAGCTACAGAAATGCTGGGATGGCATTAAAATGAATGCAAACCATTTGCGGCAATCTCCCGCTCACACCACCTCCAAATGAAGGCAGGCACATTGCATAATCCAGGCAGCAAGAGCTCCTGACAGGTGGATGATTTATGCTCATAGTCAGAAGAATCGGAGGGCCTGCAGAGGAGACAGCATGAGCGAGGCGGTGGCGAGACAGATGCTCTCAGTGGGCTTGCAGGGGCTGGCAGGCTCCAGCTAGTTCAGGTGCAACCTGGACACTTTAAGTGCTGAACTCCTATTGCCTGGATTCCAACACTGTGATGTGCCATTTGCAATATTGTATGCAACATACACAGTGAATAAACTGTGGACTCCAGGCAGGCGCTCTATCCATGGTGCTTATACCCCTTGCACACATAGATGTTACCCCAGCAACTTCAGTGAAAGGAAACCCATTTTCCTCGAATGAGCATTATGATACAGATGTAAGTATTAGGGAATTCAAAGATCTTGAGTCTTGAAAATATGTAGCACAGGTATGGTAAGTGGAGAGTGACAAGATCTCCAAACAACTGGATCGATATTAAAGATTGCAGAGCGGGATTAGGAGAAACACACCTCAGCAGAAAACCGACATTCCTGTCAATTATATTAATTATTTTTCAGATACATGACATGCTTTCATGACATTTTATTCCAAAAAGGCATTTGAATATTTGCGAAGAAAATGAGTAAGGGATGGATAAAAAGAAGGATCCCTAAAAGGGTTGAGCAGCTTTGAAATCAATCTTTAAAATAGTTTTTCAGAATTTCCCTCAATGGCCCCGCACATTAACAATCCGGTAAAGATTATGGTATTGGTTAAAAGGGTAGATAAACCTAATTACCGCTATTGACGACAAATTACTGCTACTCCGATCTCTAGCACAAGGTATTAGCCAGCATTTGACTGTGGTCAGCAGTAAACCACCAATGGACAGAGAAATTCACTCCATAGATCTACACAGAACTGTATAGATCTCTGTGTTCCTGCTCAGCTCAGTATCTCTGAGGCACAGAGTTTCAGGCATCAGTGAAAGGCATAAGCCTCCAAATGTACAAGTGTCAGGTTATCTTGGATGAATGGGACTTTACTTTCAACTCCTAGATTCTGCAGGGTCAAAGGTAGGA
>NW_024412470.1:1136346-1212979 GCF_014898765.1 Herpailurus yagouaroundi
AAAAAAAAAAAAAAAGAAATTTTTAAAGAACAAAATGGAATACATTGTAAGTAATTCAAACGCCTCCAGACTTTACAGTTCTCCCTAGAGAAAAAACTCAAACAATTTGAAGTCTTCACAAACTGCATCCAAATCCTTTTTCTAACTTCATTAAGCTCCAGTGCTTAAAAATCGTTCATAGCAAGTACTTTAATTAGAGACGAGCCTTTGCAGGAACAGCTCGACAGGCAGTGCATGCATCTTAGTAACTAGACTGGCCAGGGGGAGAGTCTCTTGCTCAACGGGGTGACTCAGTAAAAGGGCAAACTGGGGGACTGGGGGGTGGGCTGCCGAGAGAAATTCGAACATCATTCTGGCCTCATCAGTACTCCTCCAGTTTACCATTGTGTATACAGAGAAAGAAGAGAAAACATGTTCAAGAAAGCACGTTTTAAGAGACACAGAGAACTAAGTCACCTGCACTATGTATGGCGATTTTTCCTTTGTTTCACCTACTTTCTCTCTCCTCCCTCCTTTTTCCTCTTTGCCCCCTCTCTCTCTGGGCCAAACTATCCAACACCCATACTTTGGGCCCGATTCCATTGCCATGAGCACCGCGGTACAGGTACAAAACCAGAAGCATATGCACATACAGGTGCCATACAGAACTCCAAGATGCTGCCATTTATTTCATGTCCTAAAGTCAATCGGAGGGTGGAAGGAGGTGGGGAAAGGGGAAGGAGGGGAGAACAATTTCCTTGCAGGAATAATTTATGCTCTGTACTTCCCTGGCTGGAATAATGGCTTTGAAGTAGAACTTGAGCAAGACAGGTGAAGAATTCACAGGTTCCAGGTGGCTTGTCATTTTAACCCAAGTGGTTTAGAGATCTGAACTCACAAAACCAAAAATCCTAAGACAACACAATTTTTGTTAACAGTTCTAGGTGGAAGGGTTGCCTGGGTGGCTCAGTCGGTTAAGCATCCGTCTCTTGATTCTGGGCTCCAGGCTGACAGTGCGAGGCTTGCTCGGGATTCTCTCTTTCTGCCCCTTCCCCACTTGTGCACACGGTGTGCTTGCGTGCACGCTCTCTCTCTTCCTCTTTCAAAATAAGTAAACTTTAAAAATAAATAAAAATAAAAATAAAGTTCTAGGTGGAGATAAAAGCCCTTTCTTCATCAAAGACTCACACATTCTTTATCCTGAAAAGCCAGAACTGAATGAACACGTTAGCACGTACAAAAGTAACCGTGCATCCCACAAATTCGACTTTGGAAAAAGTTAGCAATGATCTGAATGAGAAGCGATTCCGTGAATTCAAGGTCATTTGTTTCTGGTCCGTGACAGACTTTCCTGCTGTCCCCCCACAATCCACGGAGGGGTCTCTGAATTCTGGCAGGTTCTGCTGACCCTGCCTGTCACCTTCGGATCTCCTGCACACAGGCAAGGGTCTGGGGCTGGAGTCACACAGAGCTTTATCGGGGACCTCTGACCCCAGGGAGCCATGGAGAGCAGCAGTGTGAAGACAACCCCGGCCTGCTGTGAACACAGCGCTTGGTCATTTTGGAGGGAAAAAAATTCTAGAAAGATGACACCTGAGAACAAGCAGAGCTGATCCATTTTTGGCTCAGCTAGGCAGTATCTTAAACACTTGGATAACGAAATAACAGGGAATATAATGCTAATAATAATAATAGCTAACATTCACCAAGGACTTACACTGGTCAGGCATTAGGCTGACCAGTAAATACATTATCATGTTTAATCCTCACAGCAAACTCTGCAGGATATTCATCAATATGATCATCACTATTTTACAGATGGAGAAATTGAGACCAGAGACATTAAGAAACACGTCAGGAATTGACCACAGCAACTGCAGGTTGCCTATTAGCAAATCCCATACCTTAAATATGGAGGACTTAACAATGCGCTGTGTAGAATGACGGGTTTACAATACAATTCCAAATGTATTATCTTTAATTTGCAAATATATCACACCCGTGTTTTTGTAAAATACTGTGCTACTTAATGGAACTTTGCAAGAAGAAACTAACAGTTTGTAATTTTTCCCTCCACTCTCCTCAGCTCTGCACTTCTTTAAAATATCCAGCGACAAAGAAAAATGTTAAGTGAAAATTTAAAAAAAAAGACTAAGATATAGGTGCCTTAGCACTTCATGTTAGACTTTTTATCAGTGATCTCTCTCACTCTGATGGAAAGGAGACAGTAGGGATGGCCTTGCAACTAACCCCTGCTTCGCCGGCCCATTAGCTGTTTTCCGATGTGCAAATGACTCTGGTCTCCCAGGACTGTTTAAGAGTTCAGCTGACTACAGCACTGTGTCCTTCTGGGCTTCCAGTTAAAATCAATGCATTAACTGAGGATGCTAGTTAGATTCTATAACTGAAGTTAAGAAAGGTGAGGAAGAAAAGAATTGGTAGCTCTCTAAGCTTGGGAACTTTCAAAGAGGCCAGTTCCCGAGTGGCATTAAAATAGAAGTATAATTACTTATAAAAGCTGGGGGACTTTGTTCTTTTCTACCTTTACAAAACTTCTGATAGATTTTCTTTGTTGGAGCACATAACCGAACACCTAAAAATGTGTGAGATAACCAGGGGATTCTCTCACATGTCTTAGGCACACAGCATTTGAATTGAATTTCTGTTCCTTCTACCTTGTCCCCATTAGTGAAGCTTTATTTTTCCACACTATTCCTCTCCAGATCCTAATTAATGACTTCTGGGGAGACCTACAGACATACATGGAATCGTTGAGAAATACATTTCTTCACAGACCACAAATTTGGACCTGTTGACTGCAGAGCATGAAATTTTCTGCTACAAACGGAAAATGAAATCCTCAGACAATGACCTGGGCTGCCTCTCGGGGACAGATGCTAGGCTCTTCCTCTAAATAGCCTAGGACAGTCTACACGGAACCGGGTGCTGTTCAGAAATGGGAGTGGCTCCGACATTATTCAAACCATTTCTAAAAAAAGGCAGAAATATTCTACAGAGAAACTTCAAGAAATAATAATGTGATCCGGCACAGAGCAGTATTGGCAGGAACTAGAAAATGTTCCAGTTTTGACACAGATGCCTTGTTTTAGACAATCTACAACAAAGGCACGATTCTGAAATTGTAGCAGCTCTGGAACCAAAACCGTTCCTTGAAATAAAGGGCTCCCTGCTCACAAAAGGAAGTAATAACAGACACCGGGAGCTTGCATGTGACCTCTTGACACTGGTAAGGTTAATGATGAGAACCAAAAATGTCATTAAGAATATCAGTACAGCATATGGGTTTCAGAGTCTGAGAAATCCAAACTGAATCCTGGCTGTACAATTCACTACTTGTCTGCTTTTATGCAAGTTATTTGCACAAGTTATTTAAGATCGGTCTTAGTTTTCCATTTATATTTACCAATTTATCAAATGTCTATTGGAAAGACAGATGAAAAACAATTTTCTTTCAACCAACCTTCCTTCCTTCCTGCCTGCCTTCCTTCAAGCTGCCTTCCTTCCTGCCTTCCTTCCTTCCTTTCTTCATCATATATCAATTGCTATATTGTCAGGGTATTCAATATAAATTCAATACAACCCAACTTCTGAAATATAATGCTGTCAAGGTCATGTACATATAAAGGAAAATGTGGAAGTAATTAATATATGATGATAGCTTACAAATTATTTCCATTATTTATGACAAAATTGTCATAATTTTGCACTCAAATTTTGTACTCAAATTTTAGTAATGTAACTGAAAGCCTAGTAAAGCAGGCTTAAAAAAAAAAAAAAAAGAGGGGCACCTGAGTGGCTCAGTCAATTAAGCATCCAACTTCGGCTCAAGTCATGATCTCACAGATGGGATGAGGAGTTCTAGCCCCGTGTCGGGTTCTCTGCTGACAGCTCAGAGGCTGGAGTCTGCTTCAGATTCTGTCTCTCTCTCTCTCTGCCCTCCCCCTGCTGGAGCTCTGTCTGTCTCTCAAAAATAAACATTTTAAAAACAAGAAAAAATATGTAGCTATGATTTATTGAGAACTATTATGTGGCTTATTATGCTAAGTGTTATGGAGGACTAAAATATAAACAATATAGTCCTTGTTCTCAAGTTGTTTATGCTTCCCTATGAGACATACTAGGTGACTAACATAATGTAAAAATGAATACTAACAATATTTTTTGAGTGTTTCTTGTTTGCACTGTGCCAAAAATACTACATCTATTACCTCATTTAAACCTCAATGGGGCACCTGGGTGGCTCAGTCAGTTAAGCATCCGACTTCAGCTCAGGTCACGATCTCACAGTTCATGATTTCGAGACCCTGCGTCAGGCTCTGTGCTGACAGCTCAGAGCCTGGAGCCTGTTTCGGATTCTGTGTCTCCCTCTCTCTGCCCCTCCTTTGCTCATGCTCTGTCTCTCTCTCTCAAAAAAATAAATAAATATTTAAAAAAAATTTAAACCTCAAAATAACCCTCTGATGCTGTTATAATTACAACCTCCATTTTACAGAAAAGGTTTAAAAAGGGTAAAGTAATTGGGGCACATGGGTGGTTCAGTCAGTTAGGCATCCAACTCTTAATTTCGGCTCAGGTCATGATCTCACAGTTTGTGAGTTCAAGCCCCACATCAGGCTCTGTGCTAACAGTGTGGAGCCTGTTTGGGATTCTCTGTCTCCCTCTCTCTCTGCCACCCCCACCCCCACTCATGCTCTTTTTCTCTCCAAATAAATCAACATTTTAAAAAAAGGGTGAAGTAACTACGTTTCTTGAGATAATACTGCTAGTAAGTAGTAAATTTTGGATTGAACCCAGATTCTCTGCTCTCTCTAATATGGTAGTCACCAGCCTTGGGGGACTAGTTAATTTAAGTAAAACTAACTAAAATTAAAAATTCAATTCTTCACTTGCATTAGAGACATTTCAAAGGCTCAGTCAATACTCACAGACTCCACCTGATCCAAGAGACCAAGCTTTTTACCTTTACATTCTATTTTCCTCTGTGGAAAATATGGTGTTAAAATGCTAAGTTGTAGGAAACAGGATGTAAATAGTGAAATTCAGAAAGGGGATAAATTATATAATTGTAAGTAATCAGATGTATGATGGATCATAAACTTCATGAGGGCAGAAACTCGTCTGTCGTGTTCATTTTGAATTCCTAGCACTTAATAAAAGAGTCGTATGGATCCATGTCTCAAAAAAACATTTCCTGAACAAGTGGACAAAAGATGGATGAATAAACTTTTGAAGATAGGCTTGACAATTGTGTATTGTTTGGATCTAGAAAGCAGCTGCTGGGGAAATAGCCTGACCCCAACGCTAGATGTTATAAAGAACAGAGTGTATTTCTCACATAGCAGAGAGAAATATTTACACATTTTAGACCATAAAGCAAGAATCCACTCCCTTCCAAATATTTCCAAATTATGCATGAATTGATAATAACCTAAGACTGGCTAAGGTCAGAGTAATTGCCATTTAATTGGCTTCAAGTATACTAATGATTATGATAATGTTGATACTAAAAAGACTTAATAGATCTGGAGAAAAATGTCTGGGAGAGCAGAGAGGTAAATCCATGGGAGGTGGGGATCAGAAGGGGATAATTATGGTGGTCATCAGCGTGGGAATCACCAAATAGCAACTCACTACAATTGTGAAGACACTTTGCTTTTAGAAGAAATTTTGGAATTAAAAAAAAAAAATTAACAGTAGGGTAAGAGGAGGAAGTTGTGTGGCCCAAAAAGTTATGTGTGAGGGAGAAGTTTAGTTGGGTTAAATTAATTGGACTGTCCAGGGAGAAGCCACTAAACAGGGGCTCAGGTGGCCTCAAAGAAAACACTCAAACAGCTAAGAAGGAAAAGGGAGGTGGGGGGCAAAATGGACTTGACTTCCTATGGGGGTAACATGCTGGCTGGAGCTGCCACACAGAACCAAAAATTGGTGCAAATCTAAGGAAAAATGTATGCTAAGTTAAACCAGAATGATCTCATTCCTACATGTTGTACTCCTTAAGTTCTCCACATCCCCAATGTATCTAAAATCTCTAGTAAAATAGTCTAAGCATCTTAAGATTAGGCACCCTATGTAGAAAAGACTTGAGGGGCACCGGGCTGTTCAGTCGGTTAAGCATCCGACTTCGGCTCATGTCATGATCTCACAGTTCGTGGGTTCGAGCCCTGCATCAGGTTCTGTACTGGCAGCTCAGAGCCTGGAGACTGCTTTGGATTCTGTGTCTCCCTCTCTTTCCCTGCCCTCCCCCACCCTGCCTCGCTTGTGCTATGTCTCTCAGAAACAAACATTAAAGTAAATAAAAAAAAAAAAAAACTTGAGGGACACCTGGGTGGCTCAGTCGATCAGGCTTGATTTTGGCTCAGGTCATGAGCTCACAGTGTGTGGGATCGAGCCCCACGCTGGGCTCTGTGCTGGTGGCACGGAGCCTGCTTGGGATTTTTTTCTCCCCCCTCTCTCTGCTCCTACCCCACTCATGCTCTCCCTCTCTCTCAAAATAAATAAATAAATTTTAAAAAAGAAAATAAAAGACTTGATAGCTAAACATGTAATCATTGAGAAAAAGTAGGGAAGCGATTATGATCCTAGATACACATGATCTTGGGAGAAATAGGTTAATCAAAGGGCAATTGCTAAGAAACCCTCCCTCTGGGTTTTGTCCTAGGTCTCATCTTATCACAACAGTTATCTATAAAAGAAGCAGCTGCTACAATTGGGGCTTTAAAATAGCAGAAATCCTAACACTCCTTTTAAAGGTCTCTATAATGCTTCCTACTTCCCAAATCAGTTCCATGTTAATCTCCTTTAATGGCACGATTCCTATCCAGGTCAACGTCAAAAAGCTGAAGTCATGTAAAAATAAATTTATGATATAGATAATCAGCTGAAATACATTGCACCTGAGGACCGTCTACCGGGGTGAGGCTGAATGGGAGTGGCAGGTCCCTGATATTTGTTCTAGTAGCCATAAAGCCACACTGGCTCTCAAATAGCACAATCTGCCATTCACTTAAGTCTGGTTTGCCAGGAAGCCCAAGGATGGACTCCCCACCAGTACCATCAGGCTCAGGGAATTTGGCTAGCGCCAGGCACCTCAGACTTCTGCCAGCTAATTGGCTTTGGGGAAGCCGCTGACCTACTCTCCACTGAGTGGCTTTTGTGAACCTGGAACCCAGCCTGCCTCTCATCATTGATCAACCTTGGCCAAGCCAGCTGGCTTGTTCCTTTGCAGACAGCTTGCCTTAGGGAAGCTGGTTGGTGGCTCTACAACCTACTAAGGGAGAGGGAGGCAGAACTACAGAACAATCTCTCAAGAAAGGACCAGAGCTCACTTTCATTTGAGGGAGACATAGGAATGAACAAAACCACGTAGGATGACTGATAATAGAGACGGGGTTGCACTCTGAAGAGCCTCAACTAGACGGCAGAAAGGTAACTAACCAGTCAGGAATGGTGCCCAAATGAAACGGCCTTTGTCAAATGTAGACCAGAATTCCTTTATGTTAAATTTAAGCACAGTGTCATGAACATCAATGCCATATACACACACTGGTAGAAAGAAATAGGGATCTGTTGTTCGGAGGCCAGTGGGAAGAAATTCCACATCAAAGTGTTATCTGATGGGGGCCTCCCCTCCCCCTTCTATCACTGCTCATGGTGCCATCACTGTACTTTCAGTATATGAGTAAATGTGGAAACAGGTTGCCCCCCCCCAACCCCAGGTGAAATCCACTGGGAATTTTTTACAACCTAAAAGGAATAAAAATGGGTAGCATATTAGACAAATGCTGGATTCCTATATCAACCTCACAAACAGAAATGACAAATGTGGACAGTCAAATAAATGATTCACTTTTAATAGTATTCCAGTTAACGCAGGAGGAAATGAGCTAAAAGAACCTTCTCTTAGCCATTTCAATCTTTCTGTCCTTTCTAACACAAATGCAGGAAGGATAGATTTATTCCGTTCAAAGGATTCTTGATGCTATGTTTGGTAAGTCCACAAGAGAGAATCTGTCTACTTCATTTCTAATGTAATTGTTGTTTTCAAAAATAAATAAATAAATAAATATTCCAGAGACCCAGACACGCACAGGGAGTATGTGGCAGCCTAAAACCCACATGGATTATATACAGAATCATGGACAAATCTTTAAAATGTTGGTACTTCAATTTTCCCCATGAATAAAACGAGTAAGATTGTAATACTCCAGTGGTCCACTATGGCCATATTCTCAAAACGACTGAGGCAGATGGTGCTCAAAGTCAATAAATCAAATTCACTTCTTTCTACAAAGGCAAAACTTACAAGGACTTTGGTTCTGAAGTTCTAAAAATTGGAGCCAGAAAGTAAACCTACGCCAAAATGTTCCTCTATGCTCCAACTTGGATTTATGTAAGATGTCATACACTGTTTGACAAAAGCACAGACCCCTGAAACAGGTTCCCAGGGATTGAACAGCTTGAGTGTTGTTATGTTTATTCATACCGTTTATAACGTTTGGCAGGTTAATCCAAAGTTTATGGTGGGATCTCAAGAACCTCAGAGTGGGAAGTGACCATAAAAGATATTCTAGTCTAAACCCCACATGGTACTTGAACTTGTTCTCCACATCTCTCACAGTGATGGGAAACTTACTGCCTTCCAACACAGTTCATTCTGTTTCTGGACATTAAGTGAAGAACTCAAAGCAATGAAATAAGTCCTAATTTTTTTTTTTTTTTTTTAACGGTTGACTTAAGTAATCATTTAAGAGCTCAATATCTCCTAACACCCATAGACTCTGAAGAATCCCAAACTAAATATATATTTAAATATTCCTATGGTTCACAAAGACAAACTATATTAAACAAATACACAGCCCAGGCAGTAGAGTCAGAAGGCCTGCCATAAAATCCAGTCTCTTATCATGCAATGTGAGAACTCTGGCAAGTAACATTACCTCTCTCAGCTTTCATTCCTCTGCAAAATGGGGAAATACCCACCTCTGAGGGTCACTGTGAGGAACAGCAAAAAAAAAAAAAAAAAAAAATCCAACTAAAGCACATAGCACGTAGCCTAATGCATATTAAGCTCTCAAGAATTATGTTATTACTCTTACCTGCAAAAGCTTTGCTATTAATTTTGAGACAGACTGCTCAAGTTTCTTATCAACAAAGCATGACCAAAAAATCACCATCTGGCAATGCAGTATCTGTACATGAAATAACTTTTTGTGGCACTTAAATATATTCCCAAATGGCTTAATGTCAGGACAAAGCTCACAAAGAAGGTGCTCTTCGTTATTGCTTATATTATAACTTGGGAGTTTTGTTCAATACTCTGCATTAATGAGGGAGCTTCTTAGGATAATATTACAACAGAGAGTGCAAGAAATACCAGTGAGGTCAATGCAGTTCTATTAACTGTCATCTAACACAGAAATATTTTCCTTGAATACCATTAAAGCTTTCTCCTTTTCTTTGTTCTGCTTTTTGAAGGCAGTAGGAACCCAAATTTCCCTACCAATAATTTCTGTTTTCGACTTGGCAGCATAATGATATTAGACTTGAGGAAAAAAAAAAAATCACCTTGGCAATGTCTTCTTCAGAGGGTTTTTACAAAAGATATTTTGTTAGGATAAATTGCACTAAGCAGGTTCTTTAAGTAAGCAAAAACAAATCAGCTTGTTACTAAATGACCTGAGTAGCTTTCTATTTTTTAAAGAGAACCTACCTCGAAAACACTACACCCTTTAAATGAACATTTTATTAAAATGGAGGATATGAAACAGAAGGGTAATTAGACAAGTAAGTTGCTCTTTGCTATCCTGCTGATAGGGTAAACCCAGAAGACTCTCAGAGTTCCCACTGCCATATATAAATCAAGACACAAGCTGTGGTTGTGGCAAAACAGTTCTGGGATAATTTTTCTTTATATCCTGGGGGCTCAAGACAACTGACTGAAGAGATATAATGGCAACTAAATGAATACATGGCAACTAAATGAATACTATAATTTGTGTTCTCTTATATATGCATATGTGTACACACACCACACCTACACACCCATACCCACACACACAATGCCTTCTCTAAACTGAAAAGTGGAAATAGGAAGTATACCCGACAAATTATGATGAGATAGCTCAGAATTAATAGGGCCTCTGGAGAAAGAATCTTTGAATGGAGAAGAAGAGAAATTACTACCGTTTCTTCCACCCAAAGGCTTCCTAAACATTAGGTCAGCCCTATTAATTCGTGAGTCAGAGCAAAAGATGAGGGCCTTCCATTCTAGAGAGGCTGGTAATGATTTGTGAAGCCGATATTTCAGCAGGGTATAGATGACAGGACCCCCTTCAGATCCACCCAGGAATGAAAATAAAAGATACTTCTAGATCCTCCAATGGTTTGAAGTTAACTTCTTTCCCTGGGGACCTCGTATCCAGAGGCAGACACTAACTCAGCCTAACCAAAACACAGGGACCTAAGCATGTTGTTCCACATGGGGTCTTAAGCTGTGACATTGTGACCTCCACAGCTTGTGGTACACAATGCTTCTTCCAACTCACAATTAACCCAACACTCTAGCTGCTCAGGTATTCCGTAAAGATCTCTTCTGGACCGATCCCCACCACTATCTGCGTCTTCCTGGCCTCATCAAACCCCAAGTGAGAAGAGCTTGGTTTCCTGAGATCAGAATCCTAAGGAAAAGTCCCCTCTTCATGAATGTCACTTATACCTTAGGCACAAACCCCTTGTTGAACCCACAAACTCTGCCACTTCCTGGGAGTACCAGGACTCTTCCCCATCTCTCCTACCCCCGAGTGATATCTGGCACCAGTACCAGCCCACTGTGCCGAGAGTGTGGGCAATCAACCCGAGGCTGGAGCAGTAACACCCCATTTGGCCAAGACTGCAACAAAGCTTGATGGAGATACAGAGCCTGAAAGGTGATGTACCTGACTTTTCATCCCATTCCTACTCTACCTGCAATGGGCCATTGAGTAAGTCACTGAAACTCTCTGAGCCTTGGATTCCTCATCTGATTAATGAGAATCTCACACTCAGGGTCCTGCTGGGTGAGGCTTTAAGGTGATAATGGAACCTTAATATCCTGCGCCCTTTCCACACTGAACGGTGACTTATTCCAACACACCTATTCCCATCCTCTGCTTTGACTGTATCCTAAAGACACAGACTCACAATTCAGACACATCCTTTAAACTGCCTACCTGGACTCTTGATGTTTGTATTTTGTAGACTTTAAAAAGTAGAGGAAATATTAAGCACTTCTGCAATAGAAACTTTCTTTCAAAATGTCAAATCAAATAAGGAAAGCAAATGTGTCTATCCATAAAATATATAAGTATGTTATTAGTTTTAATGACTCATTTTTCCCCATGAGGAAGTATTTAGAAGTCATCTAAAATTATATAAACCTACTCTTCTCCTCTCCTGTTTATGTCAATATTTTTATGTTAAAAATGTACCAACCAAACTTCAAATAAATCTGACTGGTAGTAATATAGCAATCTGTGTGAAGATTTCAGATGCTCACAGAAATAAAACTCTACTGCACTTCAATATATTGACAAGAGATGGTAGGATTGTGAGAAAATATAGAGGGAAAGATTTTCAAACACAGGCAAAAATGCACAAACAAGACTTCAGATCCTAAGTATTGAAATATCTATTAATTGTTCCATGGTTCCTTCCCCTCATTCCTATCAACTGTGGCAAAAATAACATACTTCCTCTTTTTCAGAAAGATGAAAAGCATCCAAAGAATTATCCAGTTAAGACAAAATTTATAAAAGGGCACCACTTACTAGCCGATCTACAAATCATAGTTCCTATGGGTTGGTACTCACAGATATTGTCATCATCAGAATAATTACAAGTACCTTTGTGTCCTATACTGGTATCATGTTTCTATGCACATCGTATCATTTTCTTTTTCTCTTTTTTTAAGTAGGCTTCAGCCCCAGCGTGGAGCCCAATGGGGGGCTTGAACTCACCCCCGAGATCAAGACCTGAGCTGAGATCAAGAGTTGGGCCCTTAACCAATGGAGCCACTCAGGTGCTCCCATTATATCATTTTCTAAATACAACTAATATCAGAATAGAAGGGATGAGAAAGAATGCAGTCTAACTGCTCCCCTGGGCATATGGAAATAGACACAGAGCTGAATGGACTTCCCCAAAATCACCATGCTAGGTAGTGGAAAAATCACAATTAAAAGCTAAAGCGTGGTATTTTGCCAGACACGAGAGAGAAGTTCGGTTAATATTTATGGAGGTGTTCTAAAACTTATTTCTATCCTCTGAATTTTTTCCACGATGCTCTGTTATCAAAATTCCCTTAGTAAAATTTAATGTACCTATGAGTACATTAAAGGAATTCTTCTATTTCTTCATGCACATTTTAAAATATGGGTTATTTGTCCATTTTCTCTGATAGAGGAATGAGCCCTCCTTTCTTCATCTCAACCACTTTACCTATGTTGTTGGTGGTGAAAACTGCTTGGGTTGAAGTCCCTTTTTTTCCTTTTTATGCTGTTGTCTTGCTTTGCTTGACCTAAGGGTAAATATTAAAAACTAAATTTCCTTATGAAATTTTGGAACCAATTTTCACCTATTGTATGTCTATAAAAAGTCAGAAAGGACCCCTAAGATCATTGACATCGCCGAAAAATAACAAAATTTATATGAATTTGTATTAGTCCAGGAGGTCAGTATAATATATCCAGATTCTAGCTCATGGCGTCACCCCCCAACCACATACCCTGTGTCTAAATTAGCTCTCTTGGGTTTACAAAAACCTCATAAGCAAGGTAAGTTCTGTCTTCAGTCCCATGCTCACAAGTAAATAGGCTGCAGTAGGTCTTAGAGGTTGTGCAACTTGTTCAGGTCCAGGAGGTGGCAGAGCCAGGCAATGAATCTAGGTCCACCTGACCCTGAAGCTTGACCCTTACTGTTTCCAGCAACAAGAGCTAATATTGATTTCATCCTTATTCTGTATCATGTGGCATGCTGAGCACTTAACCTGCAGTTTCTTATTGGATATTCACGACATTTTATTCACAAATACTACTACTGCCATCATCTTACAGATGACGAAACGGAAGATTAGAGGGGCGCCTGGGGGGCTCAGCCAGTTAAGCGTCCTACTTCGGCTCGGGTCATGATCTCTCGGGTCGTGAGTTCGAGCCCCACATCGGGCTCTGTGCTGACAGCTCGGAGCCTGGAGCCTGCTTTGGATTCTGTGTCTCCCACGCTTTCTGCCCCTCCCCCACTCATGCTCTGTCTCGCTCTGTCTCAAAAATAAAAACATTTTAAGAAAATTTTAAAAAAAAAAAGAAATAGAAGATTAGAAAGGCTTAAGTATCTTTTTTTTTTTTTTTTTTTAAGGCAAAGTGAAATACACTCTTTTGGCATGAAATAGCTAAACTGGCCCTCCAGGCTTCTGTGATTCATCTATACTTTGTCATGCACGCTGGCCTGGCTGGGGAATATCACGCTGTGTAGGACTGTGGGTGCCTTGCTCTCGTGTGCAAGAGTCCAAGAAAAATACTTGAGTTGCCAAGGTGAAACCCATCATACCAATAAACAGCAAAAAGCCCTTTAATCCTTCGATCAGTGAATGTTATACCTAAATAAAATAATTATTGCTTTCATAAAATGTCTCTGTTGGCCACTGACAGAGAGTAAACTGAACCAGCGTGTCCTACAATAGCCTTTAAATAACCAAGGAGAGAGATCAAAATAAAAATAAATCTTGACCAGATTTATAGGTGCACTTTGATTAGTTCTTGTTTTTCTCCTTCAAATAAGCAATACCTGAAAAAAAATGAAAAGGGAATGTTGGGACCAGATATCTTGTAATAGATGGGTCTTCTCTGACATACAGTATGGTATAATGCTGACAAAGTAATGCTGGCCCATCATTCGTGAGGCTCACTAGCCAACTGGAGCCCAGAAAAGAAAAGGGGATTTTTCAGGATGTGGAATGGCACAGCCATTTGGATTTGAACAAACTTTCATTTTTTTAACTGTACTTCTTGAAGCGTGGGGTTTTGTTTTGTTCTTATGTTGTGACACTTTGTTATTTGCTCCACACAACAAATTCTTTGTTTCAGACAATAACAACTTTTTGACTCAAAAATTCTAACGTCAAAATCAAGTAGTTCATTCAGACATAATTCTGGTGCTGGCTAAGGAGAAGGCGGATCTTATAAGAATTTAATTGCGCACAACCGTGACGCAAGTGGGGTTGTTTACACTCTAAGCTGTCACTTCCCATTGCACCCTAAATCATTAGCAGAAATACCGGTGAATAAACCCGGGGATCATTGTGTTTAAGAGAGTGAAAGTTTCATTTTTCTCTAAACCACCTTTTTAATGAAAACTTCTTTATTTCCCTCAGGCAGCACTTTAGCTAAGATGTATTTGGCTGGTTGCATAAAAATACCCGGTAAAGGAAAGAAGGTTCCCATCAAAGCTGTTGAAATCTGATTTCATTTCAGATTCTAGAACTAATGTTGTTTTTTGTTTAAATAGATTTTGTCTGTCAATTTCCAGACCTGCTGTGCCATCAGCCTGTATGGACTGCTGTGGTCAACACGGGGGTTGTAGCAGCAAATTTTATTATGGACTGGTAATTGAATTGAACAGGTTTACATTTGAATAGATTTACTACATCATGATCTCTGACATACTGCACGGGACTGAAATCCCTCTCCATCCATAAAGATACATTTAAGACAGTATCATTCTCTCCAGGCTGAGGAGGCCAGTCTTGAGCCAAGGAGATGGCCAAACATAATTGTGCATTTATATGCAGGGTGTAATACAGTATTTCACTGCATTTTTAAGTACAAAAGAAGAGGAATATTCCATGTTTACTCATAGCCATCCTTTTGGGGGGAGGGGCTTAGAGAACTGGTATTTTCCCATCGAAGTGGGCATAAGGAAGTAAAGGAAAATAAATTATTATTTAAGTATATCAGCAACAGCAGCAATTCCCTTGAAAACAGACCCTCTAAAGGCTTGATAAGGGCAACTGAAGAGGTGTGAATTACAGATAAGCACTGTCCCATTTCTTTTCACCAACAATGTTTAATTAAACCCAGTTCACACTTCCTCGTCACTCTAACCACCCTTCAAAACTGCTCCTGCTTCAAAACCACAACGTGGGAAATTATTTAGAGGAAATTTTATTATTATTTTTTTTACTTCCTCCATAAACCTGGAAGCGCAAAGAGTTGAGTAAATCATGGTAGTAAAATGAAACCAGTCAAAAAATGCTACCAACCTGGAAATGGAGACATATCTCCATGTACTTTAGTTTTTGAAAATAAAAGCCACATCTAGGACACAGCAATTCAAAGCGCTAATTGATATATTATTTTTATAGCACTTTAAATACATGGATTTGCTCTTTGAAAATGATTCCTCAACTCCCGACTCTTAATTTACCCCTTTTGAATGAGCGGAAGTTTAGTGCGAGTCTCTACAGCTCAACTAAGCGGCAACATAAAGACGAAAAGTCGACCACCAATTACTCACCATTTACTGTGAAGTAGGTTTTGTTTGTCACTCTTTTACAGGATTTAAGGCAATTGCTAAGATAAAGCTTTCAACCTCAAAAGAAGTGAGCTATCACCATCATCCTAACTAAAAGGGAGATTCTTTGTCCTGTGTGTAGTGTCATTATGGTTGGGTTTTTATTTATGTTTTTCCTGGTCAAAACTGTCCCATTGGCATTTCCACTTAAGTTTTCTCTAGCAAGAGCAATCATACCTGACTTGCTCACTGTTGTACCACTGCAGTCTAGAATGATGCCTGGCACTCTGGAGAAACTTAATAAATATTTAGCAAGGGCATTATAAATATAAAATATACCAACTGTGAAAAATCCTAATAGTGCCAAAGGCTATATGGTGAAAAGGGAAAATACCCCTCTTCACTGGATTTACAGTGCCACACTGTCCCCAATCTTTATTTGTCCCTCCTTCTACTTCCCCATGTGCACCCTACCACAAAGCATATCTCCCTTCTACCATTCTTTCTCCTTTCTCTCTCTCCAGATATTTTCATATGAATTATTAAGATAAACTTTTTATAATTTGTATTTAATATAAATATATATTTGTATATAAAAATATATATATGGTGAATCCTACTACTAGGGGATTTGTGCTTTATTTTATTTTATTTTTTTACCTGACAACACATTTTGTGTCACCTTTTCATAAGGCTTTAATTATACAATTATACACCCTTTGTTTATAGCTTTCCCCGCCCCGGGCGCCCCCCCCCCAGAGGAAGAGGAGAGTCAAGATGAGAGGAAGAATTGGAGAGTCTTCTCTGTTCCTAGTCAAATGAGGGGTTAGTTCTTAGTGGTCTAGTAAAGGTCATAAGAACATAAGTCCAAAAGAGAAGACTGGAAAAAAAGAAAGAGTGTTTTACACCTAAAATTAATTTTTTTTAAAAAGTGGTGGGGCGCCTGGGTGGCTCAGTCGGTTAAGCGGCCAACTCCGGCTCAGGTCATGATCTCGCGGTCCGTGAGTTCGAGTCCCGGGTCAGGCTCTGTGCTGACTGCTAAGAGCCTGGAGCCTGTTTCAGATTCTGTGTCTCCCTCTCTCTCTGCCCCTCCCCCGTTCATGCTCTGTCTCTCTCTGTCTCAAAAATAAATAAACGTTAAAAAAAATTTTTTTTAAGTGGTAACAATATGAAACGATGGCTATGTTGATTGGCTTGACTCTGGCGATTATTTCACAGTACACATGCACATCAAAACATCAAGTCATACACTTTAAATATATAGTTTTTATTCGCCAACTATATCTCACTTAACGACGGAAGGAAAAATCTCTCTGCAAACTTAGAAAAGAGAAGAAACACAAAAAGACAACGACTAGCCTCTTGGTGTCCTTCGACCTTCACCTCCTGCAAATTGTAAAGGCAAAAAGAACCAGAACTACCAAGCATACCTGGTGGGCTTAGCTGCACACGTGATGTTTCCCACCTTGTCCCCTCCTGTCGATGTCAAGCCGTCAGCCAGGACTCGTCAGAAAACTCAGGCGTGAATGAGTATTCTGTCATCAGATTCAGGGTGCTTACTGTGACCCCCTCTTTTCGTGATTTCTGTAGCATTTCTGTAATTCCCTGCACACACCCCTTCCCCCATTCCCACCCTGAAGCGCGGGGCCTCTAACGACGTGCCTTACCTTCTTTCAGCATGCCCACTTTTAAACACTTCATGAAGCGGCAAGCCTGGCAGGATTTACGTCTGCGCTTTGTGATTTCACATTCATTCGTGGCGGGGCAGCTATATTCTATATTACCTAAAACACAGAGTTTGAAGGAAAGCGGTTAGATTTGCAAGACCCCCAAAAATGTGAGCATCCCAAAGGCAACGTCTACGCATTCATCCTGCCCCTCCCCTCAAAAAAAGTCACAGGAGATTCAGGAAGATGTCATAAATGCCACGAAGCTGTCTGCTCGGTAGCAACCACTTGAGATGCACTGAATAACCGGAAGATAAATGGTAAAGGATCTCAAAAGCTTAAGTTTAAGGTTAGCCTTTAAAACACTATGCTCAGTCTACCCGTGTAAAACATCAGTCTTTCAGAATCTTAGGATCGAAATGAATTTTCAAACTAGATTATTTCCGTAAAAGCACAAACGTCAAAATCATATTCTCGTATCATCAGTTCTGGATTTCCTTTGGTTACGAATGCTCCCATGCATCAGGCTTATCGTCTTTCTGACACTAAACAGCACAAACCCCACTGTGAAAAATTATCAGCAGGCTAACCTGGGGCCTTACAATAAGCTCCTAGAGGGCAGGGACCGAAATGACTTGGCTCTTACGAGGCCTCACAACATGGTTCTCTGCTTCATAAATGTTTATTGAAAAGGAGGAGGAAGAGGAGGAGGAAGAGGATGATGATGACCATCATCATCATCATCGTGTTTGTTACATTATCTGCATTAATGAATTCCAAACACTCAAGCTCCATGAAAGTGTCATAAATAAAAATAAACTGCTACGAAACTACACTGTTAATATCAGAGTTGACATTATTTGTGGTCGTACTTACACCCTGGAAGTGATAAATATGTAGCCAGAAGAAGATCCAAACTTTAACTTGAAATTTTTTCAATTAATGCCAATGACAGCATGTGGGATGTGCTCTGGGGCTGCCTACAGCTTTGCAAAGAAGCTGCCTTTAAAATAAAGCCTCTCTCCCGTATCAGCTCTGTCACACAGTGCTTGAAGGTCTTTCCTTGCTTCCTAACCCTTTCCCCTTGTGATTAAGTGCATTAGTATCTTAATGAAAATGCATTCTGTTTATTGCCCTCTTGGGAAGGGGGAGGTCATCACACCAAATGCATAAATTGTCATCAGAGACGGTCCGAGCATAATTGCAATTTTGCTGCTCCGTGTTTGCAATACTCAGGGTCCATCCAAGTCCCCTGAAACATGTGCAGATTCTAGTAATTAGCATAGAGTCTGCCTGGGACCACAGCATTGATGAAATATTTCAGAGTTAATCACACTTTGTAAACACTGATTTATATTGACTACCTTTCTCCAGACTGATGTCTCCTCATTAAATATCACATTAGTGGATTGCAGGATTGTACAAAGACTCAACTACTCAGCAACTGCTAATTCAACAGGAAGTAACACCTAACCACTTATAACTACTGAAAATTGGTTAAGTATGCATGACTAAAAAAATTTTTTAAAAAGCTGTGTACTATAACTGGAGATAAGCCTATCAAAACTGTTTGACTAAATTAGCATTCTAACTCAGGGCATTTATAGTAATAAAGGCAACTACTTTTTAACATAAGAGATTCAATAATAAGAGTAATATTAATCGCATCAACAAAGGCACACACCATCATCTTCAGAGATATTACTAATACCCAGGAAACTGAGGATAAGTCAAAGGAACCAGACTGGCTGGGTCATGGCTGAGAATAAAAGGATTTAGGATCTGAACTTTAGATGAACCATTTTTCACTGCTGTGCTCCTTTAACCATCACTGGAAATTTCTTTTGCATCCAGGGAGTATTGCTAGTAATTTCCTAGGGATTAATTAGTATTCTACTACCAGATTCTTCCACTCTACATACCTCTTCCTATACTTATTAAAAAGAAACTCTGTCTTTGCTTTCTTAGAAAGAGCTGAACAATAACTATTAGGGAGGAAAAATGGTTTCCAAACAGCATTTCTTGCCCTGTTTTTGCCTAAAGATTCAGTATCAAGTCCTGCCTTTGTTCACTTTCCAATATCAAAGCATGACCCACACTTGGAACTCAATGCTGGGAACTTCTACCAGGGTGACCCACCATTCCCCTCCCCGCCCCCACAAAAAAAAATCATCTTTCATTTCCAACCAGTTCCTCTTCATCTGTAAATTCTATCCTCATCCTCCACAATAACACACTTCTGACAGGAACCTAAGTCAGGCACGTGTGAGCTCACATGTGGACTGTGGGTGTGATCTCCTAACTGGGCATTTTGCCTCCATGCTCTCCCCCTGTAATCCATGCTGCATACCTCTTCCTAGGACTTCTTTGGGTACGTCGGTACCCTAATTAAAAAAAATCACTAGGGGCGCCTGGGTGGCTCAGTCGGTGGAGCATCCAACTTCAGCTCGGGTCAGGATCTCACAGTCTGTGAGTTCAAGCCCCGCGTCGGGCTCTGTGCTGACAGCTCAGAGCCCGGGGCCTGTTTCAGATTCTGTGTCTCCCTTTCTCTAACCCTCCCCCGTTCATGCTCTGTCTCTCTCTGTCCCAAAAATAAATAAACGTTGAAAAAAAAATTAAAAAAATAAAAAATAAAAAATTTTTAAAAATCACTAGATTTCTATGGCCTCTTGAATTAAATATAAAATATTAGATTAGCAAACAAAATCCCCACTCCAATAAAACTCCTGTCTACTTCTCCAGCAATATTACAATTATTACCTTATGTGAACTTTCTGATGCAGCCATTTCAATTTATTCTTTTCCTGTGTCCTTCAGACTTCCCTCTGAGAATGATCTATCTTTGCCCCTCTTTTCTTCTTAAAATTACTTCCAAGTCACAATGTTCAACTCAAATTCCATTCAAATCTTTCATGAAAACCTCTCAGACCATCATAGCAGAAAATGACTTCTTGGTTCTCATATCTTTTCACGTACTCTCATCACCTACAGACATGCCATATTTTCTCATACCTTTTTTGCATGCATATTACCCATTAGATGGTAAGATCCTGGAGGCAAGGACCATTTCTTACACAGCAGAAAAAATCTTCCACCAAAAAGTAGTAAATAAGTAAAATAATATGCTTAGAAAGCTTATATTTTCTTGATTCCTCAAGGTCATTGCTTTGAACACTAATTATGGTGCTGTAATGTAGTAATGCCCACAAGGTCAAGAGCTAGACATCTCATCAGGAGGCAATGTTAAGAACACTAAGAAAATCTGGGGCGCCTGGGTGGCTCAGTCGGTGGAGCGTCCGGCTTCGGCTCAGGTCATGATCTTGCGGTTTGTGAGTTTGAGCCCCGCGTCGGGCCCTGTGCTGACAGCTCAGAGCCTGGAGCTTGTTTCGGATTCTGTGTCTCCCTCTCTCTCTGTTCCTCCCCAGCTCTGTCTCTCTCTGTCTCTTTCTCTCAAAAATAAATAAACATTAAAAAAAAATTTTAAAGAACACTAGGAAAATCATTCCACGAACCAAAAAACAGTATTCAGAAACCTAGTTAATTTTTTAAAACCTTGAAAAGTGGCTTTGAGAAAAATGAAATGCAAGGCAAAACAGGAAGAGATCATTGAGGGGAAAACCAAAAATATACAAAGGCTGCTAGGGAACAAAGTGTGAAAAGAAAAAAAAGAACTGTAAGAGGCTTTAAAGGAAATAAAAGAGCATTTTGATATGAATAGAATAAGAATGAAAGGAAAATAAAACATGAAAATACAGACAGATGACGCTAAAAGGGTTAACTTTTATCTTGTCATAGTACTTACTGGACACATTGGAGAAAATATTTAGGAGTGATTCAACAAGAGTAGCTAAATCTGTGATTTATGACCCTTCTAAGGATGATTGTGTAAAGATTTTTAAATTTCTTCAAAAAACAGAAGGAAAATGATAAAATTACCACATGAGAATTTTATGTCATATATAAAGAAGTACTCTAGTTTCCTTTCTAACCATTACATTCCATAGTTCCTCGATGACAAAAAGAAATGTAAAGGAAGAGAAATTTTTAATAGTGCCTTAGGATGAACTTTGAGGGAGAAGATCTGTCTTATTCATTCTTGGATCCTTGATGCTCATCAATGAGCCTGCCATTTTGTATCATGTGATGGGCTGGAACAGAAAGAGGTAGTTCCTGCTCTTGAGAAGTCCACAGTCTTACAGAGGAGATAAGACTTGTAAGCAAATAACAGTACAATTTGGTGTAGGGGGCAATGGTTCTGGATTCAGTATTAGCATGCACGTGCAAACACACGCGCTCCCACAAATGCAGAGATCATGCCTAAGAAAGCCAACGAATTCTCAGCCTAGGAGTGAATGACCAAACTGTGCTGTAAAAAATGAATACCTAACTACGCTGTGGTAGAAGTATCTTCCCAAAGCTATAGGCAACAAAACATTTTTGTAAAAATTTCACTGTGAATGGATAGAAAATATGGTGGTCCTGAGTGTTTGCACAAATGATATATTTTCAGCTTAAGTGTACAGAAGTTATTTATGATGAATCAGGTATCCCTCAGCCAAATTTCAATAAATTAGTCTTGACATATATGAGTGATAACCTTGATTTCACTAAGTAACACCAGTTTATATCTTGAAAAACAAATCAACATTATTCTAAAGAACTTATGTGCTGGAGGGATACCTCTCTAATTTCAAAGCCCTCCCATTGAGTTTCAGTTTAGTCGTTGTTGGCTATGATCACCCACCCAACAAAGTCTTTGATCCGTGTTGGAGTCTACACAGATTCTGTCCTTGAAATACCTTCCCTGGTGCTTTTTCGATGCAATAATTTTTTTAAAGGCATTTTTATCCTAAAAATGTGCTGCCCCAAGCACCTGGGTAATAATGCTACATCTATTTTGGTAATGGCTCAAAGACATTACTCCCAGTAGACCACGTGACCTCTACGGGGCACTTGTTTTCCTTCGATTCGCGAAAAGTGGAAGGCAGGTAAAAATATTTCCAATAGCAACTGTGGGTACCTGGAATGTTAACACAGGACAGTCATTCGGGAGGAGGCAGAAGTTATCGTTCACAAGCTCGGATTCTCATTTCAGACACGGAGTTTTCTTGGATTATAGCTTGCTATTTTCTGGGACACATTTGTTAGATGGCACCGGGGACTGAATTGGGCACCGACTGAGGACACGACTGGAATTTTCCCAGTTTTGTCAATAGCTGGGGAAGTGAGCTCTGTTGCAGAGGGAACCAAATCAACACGGAAGCTTTGGGTTTTTAAACCAGGCTGACAAGAATGATAGAGCAATTTATAATATCTCCTGGCAGCTTTTCAGAAAGTCCTGGGCTCTGATTACTTATTTCAGAGTCTTTTGTACAATTAGTTTGTAGGCAATATAATTTTCTCACTTACTGCTTAATAGAATCTTGCAGCTAGCTGGCGGATAGAATAACAGGGTGTATGTAAAACTCCAGCCTGGAGTGCCAGTGGATAATTTGTATATTCCTTTCAGTCACTTAATGGACTTTTACAGTTTGGCAGTGAAAGGGCTGAATGATGTAAATTAGCATGGCATCTCAAAATAAAAATATATGTCAAATCCTTACTCCCAACCCACATCACTCAAACACAGTAATGATGCATTTGGCTTCATGCAGTTCCTAAGAGTTAGCCTCTTTTTCATACATACAGACATCATAATTGTAAAGCCACTTTGAAAGCATCTGTATATTTCCCCCAATTGTTTTAATTTTATTAACAGAACCAAATGGCTTGAGATGACCCACAGGGCGCTCCAAGTGGGGTTTATCCAATTGTTTTCCAGTATTAAGTAATTTTAAAATAATGGGATTTGCCTTAGTACACAATTACAGAGCATTAAAAACATGCAGCCAATAATCCATAGTATTTTTGTTTTAAATGACCAAAAACATTCAAAAATGAAGGAAAACCCTCTAGTGTATAATAGTAAAAGTTTTTCCATACAGCAATACACCTTTCCTTTCTCCCTTTTCTTTTCTTTCTTGTTTTTAAGGCTTCCTTTTTCCTATTTTCTGCCCCTTCCACCTGAAATTGAAATATTAGCTAAAAGTAGGATTATATAATATGGAATAATAATTTATTACATATCTGTACATCAATGTACACACTTTTTAAATTTTTTCAAAGAATCCCAAGTTAGACTTCAAAGTTGCCCAGAGACATTATACCTGTTCCCAAAGGATTGCTCTGAATACTTTTTGAAGCTCCCTTTAGAAATGTCACTAAAGTCACTTTACAAGCTATAAGTGGGGGGGGGGGGGGCGTCAAATTACATTTCATCCGTATTCACTCAAAACATCTGACTGCTTCCTTATCGCAAGACATGATGGCAAATGATATGTGCTCAGTATTAAATTTTAAATTTACCTTCAAATTTCAAAGATCACTAGATCACTGATGGTATTTTGAGAACCTGCCTCAAGTTCTAAAAGAGGATGCCCAAAGGTATTACAAGGAATGGCCATGTCAGATTCCCAAAGGGATGGCAGATCACCTGTGAAATGGAGGCTGTGGCCTACTGAGGCCGGAGGAGAGGGTGTCACATCCAGTTAACAGTCATGCCCAGCTCTTATCAAAGCAATTTCATATATAGGGTTATGCCAAAGCCCCACGTTCTTTGCCTTTTTGCTGCCCCTCTATCCTCTTAAAAAATGAGGTGGAAAATAAGCGGGCAGAGAAAAGGTCTTTTGATATTTGGCTCTTCAGATTCTATAGGATTAAATTCCAATAATCACAAACATAGTACACAAGAGCCATACTAGTATATTCAGGCACAGACTACTGCATTTTCACCTTGAAGCTCAGGCCTACCTCCCACTTGAGAAGAGATGACGGTTTGTTCTTAAGGGAAAAAAAAAAAAGATCAGAAGAAGCCCATAAGCAGGTAGGCTCATAAACCCTGAGCAACGTCGACTGACTATAGACACGCTCTGGTTTCATCTTCCGGCGAGCCATACTGGGTGGGCCACTGAACCCACAGTGGGTATCCACCACCTCTCTGTACGATACAGCCAACCACAAGATTGTATTGACCTGTTGAATTAAATAAAAAATAGATCCACAAGAAAACAGTTCTGTCAAATGGGGGGAAATTATTCAGCCTTGATTTTTTTCCCAGGTTAAACAAAACATAGCCTACCTCAGCTTCTACCAACTCCGTAAACATGGACATTCCTTTATAACATAAGTTTCACAATCAGTGACTAAACATGGGGCACTGGGCATGCTCATCTCAAAGCAAAGGTGAAAGAAATTGCTGGATGCCCATTGCATGTCCATAACATACTACCTTGCATAGGGTTTAGGAAGACATCTCAAAAATACATGAGTGAAAGCAGAGGAGGAGAGAGAAGGGGAAGAAAAGAAATGGCGGATGAAGGTCCAAATTAGCTCTGCCTTTACTAGCTGTGTGGACTTAACTAGTTACTTTACCGTTACTCCTGTCGGATTACTAAAATATATAGGAGGAATAATCACGTGTACTTTATAACACTGTAAGAATTACATGTAATATAGTTTTAAAACCATAGATCACGTTGTTCACCCTTCTGAGAACAAAAGGGAGAGACACTGTAGGATTTCATCAATTACTAAATACTTTTGCTCGCAAGACCTAAATCTGGAATTGGGAAATATTATAAAACAACCTTCCTCAGATTTATGCAAAAGTGTGAAAGTGAATATGCCATTCACCCAGAGAAGCTGAAAGAAAATTTTGCCTTGCCAACAACTCTAGTGTACATGGCTATATTTTACAGATAATAGGAAGAGAGGAAGAAGAAGAAGAACTCAAGTCATTTTTTTTTAAAGCACCAAATTGTCTAAGAAGCGAATTTCTGAGATATCAACCATATCTCCTTGTGAGCACTTCCTGTCACTATGCTGGGGCTCATAAACTGCACATCAGTGGGTGTAATCTGATTATAATCAAGGGTAAAGGATTTGCAAAGCGCTTCCAAATCCCACCAGCCTTATCCCTTCCCAGAGTCTCAGGTCAATCTCTATGCCTATCTATCCCAAGCCCACCCTTGTCTGACACGTACACTGAATTAGTCCAAATTCCTAGAAAGCAGCATTATCTTTTCTGCTGGCCCTCTTCACATGCCTCTTTTACCATGTCTTCCATGAAGCTTTCCCAGAGCCCACAAGACTGAGTCCTTATGGGTGTAACTGGTTCATCTCACATTTGTCTTCACGTGGGTCATTCTCTTAGAACTCAGCATACTTTGGGGCACCAGGGCGATTCAGTTGCTTAAGAATCTGCCTCTTACTGAGAACAAACTGAGGGTTGATGGGGGGTGGGAGGGAGGGGACGGTGGGTGATGGGTATTGAGGAGGGCACCTTTTGGGTGAGCACTGGGTGCTGTATGGAAACCAATTTGACAATAAATTTCATATATTGAAAAAAAAAAAAAAGAATCTGCCTCTTGATTTCAGCTCAAGCCATGATCTAATGGTTCATGAGTTTGAGCCCCACATCAGGCTCTGTTCTCTCTCTCTCTCAAAAAATAAACTAAAAAAAATAAAATAAAATAAAATAAAATAAAAAAAGAACTCAACATCCTTTATTATTTGTGTCTACTGGATCACCCACTTCCTGTTCCAATTGTATATTCCTTAAGGACAGGAACTTACAACCCTTGGAATCCCCTGTGTCCAAAGAACGTGTAGTCAAGTCAATGACCCACAGGAAGCCACCCATTACCTGTTGACTTGATTTTTAGTGATCCCATTCCTCATTCCTTCATTTTAATATTTAGCCCCAAATTATTCTTTAAAAAAACCTGAGTACAATGAGACAAAATAAAACTAATAGGAAACTGCTAACAACGTATCATTTGGCATTAAGCAACACAAAATTAAAGGATATTAGACTTTGAGGAGAACTTAATGTTAGCTGGTTCAGCCTCCTTGTGTTAGAGACCACAGACAGGTAAATACGTACTGATTAATTTCTATTCGCTGGACCCTCTTGACAAGGATATGGATAATTAATTACTACAAAAAAAAAAAAAAAAGACTAAAACTCAAATATCCTGACATCCAGTCCAATGCTCCCTAAATTCGCCCATTAAAATCTGCATATCAATACCTATAATAAACACAAAGGGTGTCAGGCACTATTTTATGTGTTTTACAGATATGAACACCATTTGGCAGATGAGAGAATTAAGGCACTGAAAGAAAGTCCGTGCTCTTAACTATGATGCAATGCTGCCTGACTCCGATCTTCTAAAAGTAATGGAGTATTGTTTGAAAAGAAATAAAAAAATGAAATTCCTATCTTCTGAGAGTGTGCTTTGTGTAGTTGTTGTTGCTATTGTTGCTGGTTGGAAAGGAAATTTTGATGCCTTAGAATCGTAAGATAGGGGTGGATCTTGGCATTGTCTTTTGCTGTTGTCAGACTTATGGTACAAGGGCAGCTGTGGGAGAGGATAGGGTTGCTTTTGGGGAATGGAATCTCTCAACACCTCAAAAAGAAATCCCTCTACTTGTCTCTGTACCACTACGGTTTGTGGACAGTTTAATTCCACAGAAACCAAACAGACCATGTCACCAAAGCAACAGGTGTCAGGTTGTAAACAATGCATTTTAAAGATCCCAAAATAATGCTATTGTTCATGATAGCAGAGAAAAGTAATCCATACTCAGGAGAGTGTGTTCTGAAAGGCATTTTAAAAAGGAATAATCAGTATCTAATAAAAAACACGCTCGCTGATGAAGATGATGGAGAATACAAATATCTCTCATCCAAGGTAACCAGAAATTCAATGTTTTTTAGTTTTGATGCGATGACATCTTCTTGGAAAAGGCAACTCTTCTTCCCTAGTGTAGAATGCATACCCTGTGTGATGTGTGTAGCCACTGCATCTCAGTTTCTAAGCTCCTACAGAGTAGGGATGGTGTCACAGAAGTATTTATAAAAGAGCTCAGAGATGACCACTGCCATAGGAAAGATGATAGATCTGAGGCAACCATAACCCCCAAATTTGCTGTGCTCAGTATTCCACAGCAACTTTTACATGTTCTTTCTCTACCTACACGTTTTAAACTTTGATGAATTTTCTTATCTGTTTTTTAAAACATATGACTAAAAAGTGGTTTAACAAAATACTTTAGGTGAAAGAAAAAAAATGCTAATAAAATCTAAGGCATTCACTACTTTTTAATAGCAAGGTATATTTTACAGTGGCAGTCATCAAACGGTACAGGAAGTCCATATGACAAACATGGAGACATTAGGATCATAGCCTATGTGACAAAGCAACTGATTCTTTTTTTTTTTTTATTACAAAAAATTGTTTTTAAGTAATCTCTCTACCCAACGTGGGGCTCGAACTCACAACCCCAAGATCAAGAGTTGCATGATTTTCCAACTGAGTCAGCCAGGTGCCCCAACTGACTCTTATATAGGAAATTGACTTCATACCAATCCAAAGATTTTCCTTGTGCCTTCAACAAGTAAACACAAGCACATCTTTTCCTAATACTGTCCTTAAATGTTTCTGTTCTTAAGTGCCATCAATGTGCCAAGAACTTTGTCAGAAAAGAGAGATTGGTATTAGAGACTTACTTCTTTCAAGATCAAGTTGATGCATTCAACAAGCATCTATCTGTGTCCTCCAAAGTTGGCACAGATTTGGGGAAATCTGCTGGACACAGTGATGGTAACTGATCTGACCTTAAACTGCAGGAGGCAGTACAACAATGGTTACAAGATAAGATGGGAGTCAAACTGGGTTCAAGTGATTGTTCTACCATTTTCTACAGGAGTCAAGGAAAGCTTTTCAATTTCAAGTTTCCTTCTTCAGGGGTGAAAGATGGATCATACCAATGGACACCTTTATGGTGTTGCTATGAAAATCAAATGAGATCATGTAACTCAAGGCCTGAACCAGAATGAGCACGGATTCTCAACAATAATGCAACATTGTAATTATATGCAGGGAAGGGATTCAGGATGCAGAAAAGCTAAAGGGGCTCTACAAGTGGCCAGGGGCCGGTTCTCAGTGCAGAAGTGAGGAAATGCCTGGCAGAGAATTTCTTCTGGCCTGTTGCAAGAAAGCCAACAGGAATAGACCTGATGTCCAAATCACAGGCACATTATGAGAAGTAAAAGCAAACAAATATTCAAAAGACAGTAATCAGGGTACCTGGGTGGCTCCATTGGTTAAGTGTCTCACTCTTGATTTCAGCTCAGGTCATGATCTTATAGTTCGTGAGATCGAGCCTCGCACTGGGCTGAAAACTTAGAACCTGCTTGGGATTCTCTCTGTCCTCTTTCTCTGCCCCTCCCCCTGCTCACACTCATGCTCGCTCGCTCTCCCTCTCTCTCTCAAAATAAATAAATAATCTTAAAAAAAAAAAAAAGGATAGTAATAACTAATTACCCCAAAGATCAGGGAACTGACATAGGACTGCCAAGTGGATTTAGAGTGAAACAAGGAAAGCCCAAGGGAGGACCACGAAAGTTTCCTAACATGTGGTGTTTGTACCTAAAGATTTTCCTCTCTGAAATAAAACCTGCGTACTAAACTGTCTGCTATGATAGGGATTGCAGAAAAGTGCCAGGCATTTCTTCAGGAAGGAGGAGTATAGGGGAAAAGTTAGCAGTGTCGGAGGGGGACTTCCTGTGTGGTGACGGCCCAGGGCAGGCAGGGAAGGCTGGGGATACCTGTTTAGCTCTCACTCCTTCATATAACAGCAAGGGTGGACAAGTGTTTTTTATTAATGGTCCAGACAGTAAACATTTCAGTTTTGAAGGTCATTTGGTCTCTACTATGACTCCCCAGAAATCTGGCAGAAGACCAAAAGCAGCCACTAACAATACAAGAATGGGCATGGCTGTGTTCCAATAAAACTTTCTTTAGCAAATTTCTTTGGCCCCAGACCTTAAAACATATGGACAAAAGGCAGCAACGATTTAAAACAAACAAACAAACAAACAACAACAACAACAAAAAACACCACACACACAAAACATCTATTACCCATTGTTTCCTTTCTTACTTATAACTCTGTCAAGTAGCTTCCTACAAGTTAGGCACAGACATTACAAAAGAAATCTTAGTAAATTGGTACTATCTCAGAGGAACAAATGGCAGAAGAAGTTGGAGGGCTTTTGCTTTAAATATCTATAAAATTTGAAATTGTTCCCCATATAAAACGTAGTTTGAAGACTCTGGGGGACAGTGAAGGTGTTCCAGAAGCAAGGAGGTGCCTTGGGAGTAGTGAAGATGCTTTGGAGGCAAAAGGTAAAAAAAAAAAAAAAAAAAAAAAAAAAAAAAAAAAAAAGGTGCAATCAAGGACAAAGTCTTGGGCTAGATTCATTCCTTTGAAGATTCTTGTACTTGTCTCTGATCTTCTTCAAATGAAAACTATGTGAATAGTTTGTACTGGAAAATGGATATCAGAATGTAGACTTCGCTGTGCTTTCAGATTCACTCCAAAGGTACATTCAGATTTCAAGCTCTAAATTCTAAATTAATCAAAATTTCCTGTGCACTAAATCCTCTTCTTTTCTTTTTGTACTATTACTCAGCTATGCCTTTATTAAAAAGTATATTAGAATTCAGTGGTCTCTTTAAGCTAATTCAAACCAAAATAAACAAGATTTCATCCCAAAGAACATAATTTTTTTCTTTAAAAATACAGATTCATTCATATAATCACATTCTCCCCACTTCTTCTGACTAGTATTCATCACAAGAAAAAAAGAGTTGCCCTCTACTTCAGTCATAAAGTTTACACAAGCAGACAACCATTTTCACATCAAAACAAGAGAAGAAATAAACCTCTTTTCTTCTGAAATAAAGAATTAAAGAGTCTGGAAGTTTTATCAATGGTGGGGGTGGAGGTATATTTTTAGGATCAACCTAAAACTAACAGCTAAAAATCCAGAGTAGCAGAGCACCTGGGTGGCTCAGTCGGTTGGGCATCCAACTTCAGTTCAGGTCATGATCTCGCAGTTCATGGGTTTGAGCCCCCTGTCGGGCTCTGTGCTGACAGCTCAGAGCCTGGAGCCTGCTTTGGATTCTGTGTCTCCCTGTCTCCCTGCCCCTCCCCTGTTTGCGTGCACACACACTCTCTCTCTTTCAAAAATAAACATTACAAACATCATTAAAAAAATCCTGAGTAGCAAAATGAGAACCCACAGATAAAAATCAGGGAACTGAGACAGAAAACTGATATGATAGAAGAACTGAGCCCTCAAACTTCATACGTAGGGGGTTTCTAAAAATGAATTAAAAAAACAGATCTTTTAAGACATATTTCTGATTGTCTCCTTTTTAAAAAACCTTTACTATTATCTAATCATAACTTTGGAAATATTCTTAATTTCCCATTTTTATTTTATTTTATCAATTTATAGAAAATTTTGCCCATGGACTAAAATCTCTTCCGAAGAATTCAGTCTAAAATTATTTGATGCTTTAAAAGCTTAAAAAATATGCAAGGCAGGGTAATGAGTAGTAAAGAGCACAGGATCATGGTTCACACTGTCTGAGATCCAGTTGTTTTGGGGCCATTATTTTTCTAAGCCTCAAATTCCACATATACAAATATGATAGTATAATAATATAATAGTAGTATCTACTTCTTTGGGATAATGGAAGAATTAATAGAACAATTAGTGTAAATCACTTAGAACAATGTGGCACATTGTAACAACTGATATAGTCATTATGACAGACTAATGAATTTTTCATCTACTATTCGTGGTAAAGGCATTGTGTGCAACTCAAGAGGCTGAAAACAACTATTTACATTGTTCACATATGTAATTATTTATGCACAGCCTAAGGAGGTAAAAGATTAGAACTTCAAATTCAGAAAGTATGTGAAACCCTTCAAAAATGTTTAAACATTCATCTCACGTGCTCATTAGGATGGCTACTATCAGAAAAGAAAAGAAAAAAGAAAAGAAAAGAAAAGAAAAGAAAAGAAAAGAAAAGAAAAGAAAAGAAAAAAGGAAAGAAAAGAAAAGAGTTCCAGGATGGATGCAGAGAAATTGAAACCATGTGCACTGTCAGTGGGAAAGTAAAATGGTGCAGCCATTATGGGAAACCAGTCAGTATGAAGGTTTGTCACAAAATTAAAAGTAGAATTACCAGATGATCCAGAAATCCCACTTCTGGGTATCTATCTAAGACACTGGAAACAAGATCTAAACAAGATATTTCTACACCCGGGTTCACTGCAGCATTATTCACAACACCCAAGAGGCAGAAACAACCTACTGTCTTTTGATGGGGGAATGGAAAAAGCAAGAGTGGTATAGACATATAATGGAATATTAGACAGCCTTTAAAAAGAAGCAAATACTGTCATATATTACAGCATGGATAACCCGAGGACATTCTGCTAACTGAAATAAGCCAATCACAGAAAGACAAATACTGCATGATTAGAATATAGGAGGTAAAAGTAGCCAAACTCACAGAAAGCACAAAAGTGGTTTCCAGGGGCTGGAAAGAGACGGGAATGGCGAGGGGAATGGGCAGTCGTTTAACTGGTGTAGAGTTTCAGTTTTACAGCATAAAAACATTTAAAGATTTGTTGCACAATAATGTGCAGTTAACTAATACACTGCACACCTAAAAATGACTAAGATGGCAATTTTTATATTCTGTGATTTTTATGCTACATGCATTTTTTATGTGTATGTTGTGTTGTGTGATTTTTACCACAATAAAAATAAAATAAATATTAAGAAATAAATAAATGCTTAAACATCATTCAGATGTAAACACTTTTAAAATTGTGTAAGTGAGTTGCAAGGACTAGGCCATTATTGAATCCCATTATCAACAACTTCAAGAGAAAGTGGATTAATGCCCTGGGTACTCTTTACCACATCTAAGATATTATCTGAGTTTATCAAGTAATAGATCAGAAAAAGGAAACACTGCTCTGGGCTTGTTAACAGTAAAGCAGAAAAGTTCTTTCTGACCCATGCCATGAAACCCTACCCCGCCATTCCTTACATCCCACCTCATAGCTTCAAAGACTTGAATTTTAACAAGTTACTGATGTCTCCCTTCCTCAGGACCCAGCAAATCATACTGCAACATATACTCTTACAACTAATTACCAAAATGACCCACATTCACATCAATAGGAACCTGAGACCATAGACCTTTCCTTGCTCATTCTTTGTTTACCTTCCTACCTTTAGGGTGAACATTGTAATCTACTGGGGTTAGCAGTAACTAACTTTGAGTTTACGGGAGGAAGGGTCTTATCACATAATTACTTTAACATAGGCATTAAAGCGTTCTTTCTGAAAAAATAAAGCACAAGGTATCATTCCTACTATAGCTACTGAGGCAATTCTAACAAGGTAATTTATCAGTTGGTTCTCTGAATAAAACAGCCTGATTTGTCAGGGTTTGGTTCTGGGTCAAGGGAGAACAAGAATGGGAGAATGAAAGCTATTAGCATAGAAAGCGAAGCACTGATAGCTTTGCTGGGCAGTTTATCTAGTAATCAAAAAACAGCCTCAGGCCCTTCATCAAAAAAACGGTCACCAGATAATTCTAGGGTGGTGGTGGGTCCTTCCAGAAGAAAGTCCACTGGTCTGTAGGCAAAGGATCTGCCACACCCCTCTTCCTAAGAAGTCCATCACAAATATAAAATTCGACCACACTAAAAGACAGGAGAGCAAATGGCATTTTTACAGAATTAATTGGAACTGATCCTTGGAGTGCCTCAGTCTTGAGCGTGTAAACTACACAAAGTCCTCCTCAGTCATTCCCTGCCCAGAGGGAGTGTTGGTGTGGAGTGCCGGGAGGCGTTTTAGATTTGACAAGTGGTAGGCTGGGGCAGGCCAAGAAAAGAAAATTACTCACCAACAGAGTGCCTAGAAGAAATGGCAATGTGCATGCTCCCTTTCCACAGGAGAGGTACTGACTCAGGAACAGGGTTGGGCGGCCCAGGTGGGTTGCCATGTGAGATGTTGCACGCTGGAACCAGAGACAGCACCAGGTCTCATGCCACAACCAGTACCCTTCCCACCATGCTGCTACCTCTGAGGACCCCAGCTCAGGTGAACCATGGGAAACTGACTGTATGATCTGAGGGCAGACAGTTTCAGTCAAGAAAAAATAAGTGTACGAAAATAAATACAGGAGAGCATGGCCTCTTATGTATGCATGTACATGTAGAGATAATCCAGAATTACCTCCTTATTTTTTATGATTCTATCATGTAGGCCACGTCAAGGAGAATCAATGGAGAATATATTAACATTACAGATACATCAGCACTTTAAAGTATGAAGACAGAGCTAAGGTTTTTTGTTTGTTTTTAAGTAGGCATTCGAGTCCAGGGCAGAGCCCGGTGCAGGACCTGAACTCACAACCCTGAGATCAAGACCTGAAGTGAGATGATGGGTCAGACGCTAAACTGACTAAGCCACCCAGACGCCCCAGAAGATACCGCTAAGTTTAAAAAATTACTAAAACGCTTGTCCTTCTATTAATTATAATTATTGCACTTTTAAAAATTAGTGATACTATTATCACAAATGTCCTTTTCAATTTTTTATAGTTAATTACAAAAGATTAATGTTTATTTATTTTTTTAATATGGAATTTATTGTCAAATTGGTTTCCATCAAATATCCTTTTTTAAATAAGTAAAAATAAACTTAATGTAACTTACCCGAGGAACATAAAACGCATACTATATCACTTCCCAACCACTGCGAAACAGCATAGACAGTAGAAAAGAGTGTCACTCATTTTGCAAATATATTGCTACGAAAGTGAATTTTGTTTGGCTAATGTGACTAAAATATCTCACTGATTTGACAGTAAACTATAGTTGGACATTTTACCATGTCATAAAAAGTTTCACTAAAAATTCGTGTCCTCCTGCCATTGGCATATACCCCTTACACCGGACAGGTTCTTATCCAGTGTCACTCAGCTGGTAACCTTCCCCTGTGAATCAATAGCTAAAATGATATGTCAATGTTAAATGACTTTCAAACTACAGCAACGTAATGAAGTGTTTAAAAAACATGTAAATGACACCAGAGACGCTCATGTCACAAATTTGAGTTCCTAATATCTGAAGGACAAAAATACAGTAAGGATAGTTAAATGTTCTTCTATTTTCTTTTCTTTGATCAAAGATCAACCATGCAATTTAATCTCTGAAAATAATCAGTCTTATACAACTCAAGATCCAACTTTTTGTCAACTGCTCTGTTACTATGTTTCAATTTACATTGATTCCACCTTCCAATTTGCTAGCTAACACGCACGAATATGACACAGTGAACAGTGACAAGAGACTAGAAAAATGTGATCCTTGAAGAAATAAAAACATTCGGAAAACCGAGATAGTACACTTAAAAGATCATCATGATACAGAACTTGCTTTCAGTTTAAAATAATAGGTATGGAAAGTTGCCTAAAGAAGTCCTCTGGGTTGAAAATCTAGTAGTCGATGTTGCCTACAAGAAGATAAATTGGGTGTTTTGGTCTGGCAGTTACCCAGCAGTCAAATCGAGCCCTAGGCATATTTTTGTATGGCCCCAAGCTCAGAGTGGTTTTTATATTCTTAAATAGCTTAAAAAATAAAACAAAGCCAAGCAGAGTATGTGACAGAGAAGGCATGTGACCCACAGGTCCTAAAATATTTACTCTCTGGCTCTACAACAACTTGAGAAGTGATGACAATTTAGGTGCGTTCCTAAAAGTCAGAACAAACCACAGAAAAGAAATCACTACTCTTTGATCCCTAGAAGTGGGTTCATTAAGTCAAAAGTAAGAGAGATGAAACTGTAAATTATGCTTTTTCCTAAAAGATCCATTCACATAATATATATTCTCTACCAACACAGGAAGTCTGCAATATAAATTTTACTATTAAAATAAACACTGAAAGTTACAATTAAAATAGCCAGAGTATAATGATATCTCTCATTTATAACTTGGCAACATAAATGCATTTCCAAGAATCAGACAAAATTGGAATCAAATGCAAGAAAAAGTGGAAAAGTCACTTAAACTTTAACAAAAGCAAACTCTGAGCTAAAGCAAATGAATTGTACACAATATTTCTTCTGTAATATTAGTATCAATATTTAATTTAATACTACATCGAAACTGATAACCCCTGAGATTCTTCAAGCCAATTTAAACATTTCCATATTATTTTCAGTTTTAATCTTAGAACATATTAGAGTTTTAAAGAAGTCATTTATAAACTGGAGTAATTATTTTTCTTAAATACTATTTAAGTTAAATAGATAGTATTTTATATTTTCTTTTGCAAGGTTCAGATGATGCTCAGACACTCAATTTGTAAGTCTCTTCTTCCTCCAGTGTTGCAAATATTCTCTTCTAAGACTAAAATAGCACAAATGGCAAGAAAACGTGACACCCAGGAAAGATCCTCTAGGACTACGCCGCCTGCTTCGGGAAAGAGTCAGCAGTTCAGTATGGAAGAGAAGTAGGCACGTCAGACCCACAGGCTATGCCCACAGAGTTAGCAGATGGCTAGCAGGCAAACGCCTTATCTTTAATGCCCCATGTTTAAGGGGATATTTAGGCTCTTACCATGTCACCTTTAGAACCAGAACAACAACAACAAAAAAAAAACAAAAAACCTCCACCTGAAGGCCCTGGGCTTTAGAAGACTTCACAGTGCAGGGGGCCTTTCAACAGGCTAAGAGGAGAAGACCAGCTGGAGCCGACCCCCTTGTAGCCCATGATCCCCAGTAGCTGGGACTCTCAAATTCTGCGGCTAAATTGCCACAATCCCCTTCCAGGACCTGCATGGGCCACTCCCGTGGGTCCATCCTCTGGAAGGTGACATGGACTGGACTGTTGGTGTGCACATTATGACACCCATGCAGTCTAGGGGTAACTGTTTGGAAGGGGTCAATGTGCCTTGGACATGTGAGCAAGGGTGTCCACGCTATGCACAGGGCATAATAGGAGGTAGAGGGGAGGAAAGAAATGGCGGGGGTGTAGGCTAAGGACGGACCCTCTTTCTACTACCTCTTTCTGACACAAAATTTCTATGAGTCTAAGAATTCAAAATGCAAAGCTGGCCTCCCAGGCCATTATGAAGGTATGTTTGTCCAATAGAAGAAGAGAACATACGTCACTTAGCAGTTTGTTATCTTGATTTCTAAGCTTCTAAACATTTACACATACGTTATGTGGCTGACCGCCGCAGTTCTGTCTCAGGTCCCACAAATGTCCAGAGGGAACTCAGTTCTTATCACGGTCACTCCTACATCTCATGCTGCAAGGACATCCTGCTTCTTCATTCCTGAATCCCACATGTAAAGCTTAACCGGGAATCTGATATTTCACACAAGTCCCAGGACTCAGGCTCCTATTCTGATTTACCCAGTTTCCCATCCATTGACACAGGGGAGAGAAAAAGGTAATTTATTGCCATAAAACTATACAAAACTCATCGAATTTCCAGTCAGCCCACTCAATTCCTCCTGGTGAAAAAGGGCACCATTGTCAAGAATGGCTTCAGGGAGAGAGGGTTTATTATCACAGCATAAGGTAGATAGCTATGATCTGAGGAAGCCTACACATCCCAGTTCAGCATCAAGGACACTCTTGTGCTGGAATATCTGAACCACCCAGTATTTGAGTATCCCAGTACACTGGCAGTATCAATCAAAATTCATAATTTATTGAGCACTTACTATGGGCCAGGTAATTGACAGACATTCTCTCCTTTAACCCTTCCTACCTGGGAAACAGAGGCACAGTGATGTTAAGGTCTCTCATCTCTAAATGGCTGACACCTAGGCCTGGTTTTATATGAACCCAAGACCTATGCTATAATGAATATCTAAAAAAACAAAAACAAAAACAAAAAAAAACCCAAAACCTGATTTTTTAAGTATACAATTTCCTCTTCATGAAGGTGTGGGGAAAACAAAAGGTCTTATCTCTAGCCCAGAAACGAGCAGCTGAAAGGGCCTTATTGGCCATATAACTATATACAAATACATACATATATATATATATACATATGTGTGTGTGTGTATATATATATATATATGTATTATTTCCCATATCCTTGTAGAGAAACAAAGAGAAAGTTAGAACTTTGTATGTTAAATGATGAACTATGTATTGATATTGATATTTTGGGGGCATAGGAAGATATTTTTCTTCTCTTGCTTCCCTCACTAGACTCCAAGGAACACTCTTAACAGGAAGGTACGCACAAAAAAATCTCCCACTCATTTATGAATCGGGACTAACACTAGAATTGGAAAGAAATCAGAATAATGATATCACACACACCATTAAAAAGCCCAGAAAATGGCAATGAGATCACAACTACCATTTTAACCCCATCAGGTGATAGGACTGTCAAAATCTTCTAAAAAGGTTTTTTGGTCAGCAGAAAACAAAAACAAAAACAAAAACAAAAACACCTTGACTTTTCCCTAAGTGCTTACCTAGTTCAATGGTTTTTCAATGATGACTTGGAAGTAGTCAATAAATAAAACATGCCTTTCTGGTTGGCTTTCCCTGAAATCTATGATTAATTGCCTTTCACAATTGGAATACCAATTCATCTTTGAAGAGAACAATTCTCATTACTTTTCTTTTTTTTCATTAAAAATTTTTTTAATGTTTATTTATTTTTGAGAGACAGTGAAAGAGTCAGAGTGTGAGTAGGGGAGGGGCACAGAGAGAGAGAGAGAGAGAGAGAGAGAGAGAGAGAATCTAAAGAAGGCTCCAGGCTCTGAGTTGTCAGCACTGAGCCCAACAAGGGGCTCGAACTCATGAGCAGTGAGATCATGACCTGAGCTGAAGTCGGACACTTAACCGAGTGAGCCACCCAGACGCCCCTCATTACTTTTCTTAAGGTGTGCTCCGGATATATGTGCTTTTGGCTTTAAATTTAAGAAGTAGTTTCCCCAACCTTCATAATTGATATTTATCAATATTGTATAACCAATCTTAAAAATGGATTATTACAACAAGAAATAAAGACTCTAAAGAGGTAATATTCCCCACAAATATGCTTTTGGGTGCACCTGTCACGTAGTCAAGTAACAAGAGCACCAGCAGGCGCTAGTGAGGAGGAAGCCACACTTACATAATGCCCTGATCTTAAGGGTTGCGAACAGTAGAAAGACTTGCTCTTAAAGGGAGTTGCATAATCTCTTCTCATTCCCTGAAGAGCTGTAGGGGAGGGAAGGGACAGACTCCTTTCTGCAAGGAGAGCTTGGCTGCAATGCTGCCTCAAGGCATGAGAATAGATTCTCGGCCCCTTCAGCATCAGAACAAGAATCTGTGATGAGAACAACAGATTTGGGCCCCTTTCAATGTCTTTGGAGTTCAGCTGCTATTACTATTTGGCCACAGAAAGGAGGGGCTGTTCCAGTCTTCCTTACAATTACCACCCTAATTATTACATTATACTTTCACAATTTAATCCCTTTATTTGCCTCACTGCCTTTTTGGGGCTAAGTTAGCCCCACGGTGTGATGCCTGCTGATGTAGCTAGCAGGGTAGCCTAAGTGCCGCCCAGCTGCCAGCTACAAACACAGCCAGGTGGGCAAGTCCAGAGTGCTAATCTGGACAGTGACATCTCTGTCTCCTGCTCAAAATCCTTGAAAGTTGCTCTCTCCAATATGGAGTAAAACTGAGCACTATACATCAATGCCAAGAATCACCCTGTGCTTTGCTCTGTTAAGCTTTTGGTAGCATTTCAGCGTCCTAAGGAATAATCAGGCATAGAATTCCAATTGCGCTATTCCAGTTAATTGCACAGTAAATAACTAATGCAGACCTACTAACATCTAAGCTATAGGATTTAAAGAAAAAAAAAAAAACTGTCAGGAAACCTTTTCATAGTTGTTTTATCTTTTGAAAACATACTAAGAACCAAGGAGTTTAACCACCACCTGCCCCCTCCCTGCCCCCAGCCCATCCTAAAAATTTGTTATTCCCTCAAGGCAGAAGATGGTTGTAGAGGAATTCACCTCAAGGCACAAGTGTTTGAGAACTGAGGTTTAATAAAATGTTGGTAAGAGGAAACTCCGGACAGCATGCTAGTGTCTATCTAGCTCACAGTAGGTTCTCAGTAAATATTTGTTGAGTAAAGACGGGTGGTTTTCATGGTGAGAGCCTCTTGCTTATAGAAGCATACACAGCATTTGTTAATTTATCCCAAAATATTTGCTTATCTCTGTGTAGTTAATTCCAGAGCTGTATAAACTGGATAAACAAAATCAAGTCAGTACCAGTTTGAATTTTTAGATACTCCATAATGTAAGTATTCTAATACCTTTGGACAATGGCTACTAAGAACCCAAAGATTTGAAATGCGTTTTCATTCTCAAGTTTTACAATGTTAGTAAATAAACTGAAGATATTTTTTGCAGATGCACAAGAGTGGAAGCAAAACATTGTTTTTACTTACTTTACCTATGATTTCACATTTCATTTTATCCTTAAACATCCCATGAGGTAGGTATCAATGCCTTCAATTTATAGATGAGAAAAAAGAAAACAAAGATCCAGTGGATAAAGGGTTTTTGTAGGAAAATGCTAATAAGATATGGCAATGATGAGCCCTAAAATATGAAGATACAGCCATGAAAATATTTAGGTTACTCGGGGCGCCTGGGTGGCTCAGTTGGTTAAGCTTCCAACTTCAGCTCAGGTCATGATCTCACAGATCGTGAGTTTGAGCCCCAACTTGGGTTCTGTGCTGACTGCTCAGCACCTGGAGCCTGCTTCAGATTCTGTGTCTCCCTCTTTCTCTGTCCCTCCTCCACTTGCTCTCTGTCTCTCTCTCTCTCTCTCTCAAAAATAAATAAACGTTAAAAAAAATTAAAGTCTGATATAAAACAACAAAAAAAATTAGGTAATTCATATTTACTCCATACTAACCTTACTTGTGTTCTTCAGTTAAAACTATGAAAGGTTATGAAAAAGTAAGGCTTAAATATCCACTCTATTATCTAAGAGTTAATGATGTCTTGAAAAACTGTGATCCTAAGTAAACAGCCACAAATCAAGGAAGCTATGGAATAGACACAGAAGTAAGGGAAACTGTAAAACCCAATCCACTAAAGACCTTTACTGAAATCTTCAGTGCAACTAACAGACAAGACTTGCCTCCCAGCTGCTCTAGGGAAAAAAAAAAAAAAAAAAAAAGGTGGGAGATTACTGTATGTACAAATAAAGGGTTTCCTGATCACCTTTTGTTAAAAATTTAGGATGAGAATTCAACAAACATAATCTCATCTGCACTTTAAAAATCAGTACATCATAAAGCTATTAAACTGATTTCAGTTATGTCCAAGGATGGGCCATTAGCAGACGATGGTCAGTCATTGGTGGTTATCAGCAGCACCATGGTAGACATCAAACTCGGCTGAGTATCAGAATCACCTGGAAGATTGCTGGGCTCACCCCCACAGATTCCGATTGGGGTGATGTGGAATGAAGCTTTTAAATAAATTCCCAGGTGACAGTGATACCACAGGTCCACTAGAGATACTCTGAGAAACCATTTATTTATAGAACACAGCACAGGAGAGGGCGGTGATTTCTAAACTTGGCTTTACTTAAACATTAAGTGTGAAGCTTTCAGAAATCCCTCCTTTGCCCTTGCCACACCCAAAGCCAGTTAATTCAGAATTTGGGGGTATGAGCCCTGGCATCAGTATGTTTTCAGTCTCCAGATGATTCCAGTGAGCTGGCAAAGATGAGAACCACTGATATGTGGGAAGACATACATGTATCCAAAAAATGGCTGTCTTTTAAGAAGAAAACATTTTGGGGTGCCTGGGTGGCTCAATCAATTAAGCATCTGGACTCGATTTTGTCCCAGGTCACCATCCTGCGATTTTTGAGATTGAGCCTGCATTGGGCTCTATGCTGACAGTGTAGAGCCTGTTTAGGATTCTCTCTCTCCCTCCTCTCTTCCCCGCCCCCCTCCCTCAAAAAAAAATAAATAAACATTAAAAAAAAAAAAAAAAGAAAACATTTTGTAAGCCACTGAGAATAGAATCACTGATGAGCTGAGAATCCTCAACAGTTACTCTCTTTCCCCTATTTTCTTCATATCACAAAGGACCTAAAAAAGTGAAAATTATAACTTCCTGTGAGAATATATATCTATGGCTTTTAACATGAGTGGAGCTCTGTATTTGTGGATTACTAGTTTAAATGAGCACATACAAATTTCAGCCACATTTTCCTACAATTATGTTGTTCTTTATAAATCTGAAAGTCTACGGAGGTTCAGATGTGTGTTATATATGTGGGAGGTATATTTCATAATTAGGTATAATTTGGAAGACTTTTCTTTACAAATTCATTAAAAAGGTGCGGAAAGTATATCCAACCATAGGGAAAGAAGGAAGGTAGGAGACAATTAAATTTTGTAGACGAGTGGTTCTCAAAGCATAGCTCCTGGACCAGTATAATCAGCATTACCTGGTAATTTGTCAGAAATATAAATTCTTGGACTTCTACTCCAGATGTAACAAGTCAGAAACTCTGAGGGTAGGGTGACTTGTATTTTAACAAGATCTCAAGGTGATATTGGTACACACTCAAGTTACCACTGCTCTAAAGTATCTATCATTTTCATGCCTCTGTAAGAAGAACCAAAGAGGCAAAAACACTATGGATCCAGTGTGTATTTGTTTAGTTGCAACACAGACCTACATTGCTCTGATAATAGCTGTGTTTTTTAACACATAGCTTAATATCATTCCATCATTAGGGCTTAATAGTGAAAGCAGAATTCGTAGGGGGCATATCTGGGGGAGTTTATTCTATAATCCCTCCACAAGCTATTGTAATCTATTTCTATTTTGTACTCAAGATAGAATTGAGACTGTAAAACTTGATTATCAAGGATAAGAACTAAGAAAAACCAGCCAACCAACCACCAACCATCAACCTGAGGCTGGACGAGGGTGGGGTATTATTCCCAGGTGCAACACTAACCTTGAATCGTCCTCTTGAAGAATGCCTTGCAGGCTTCACATGATGCTACCCCGTAGTGGTACCCAGAAGCAATGTCACCACACACTAAACACAGTCTCTTGGGCATCGAGTTGAGCATGTATTCACACTTGGTCTGGGGATCTTCAACAATGGTGCTGGAGCAGTCATCATACAGTTTCCTGACAGGCCCACTACCTCCTAGGATAGGAGCAGAAGGGTAGAGAGGTGGCGAGTCAAGTCCGTTCTGATGGCCATTCATGGTTGAACTGTAGCTCCCGCTGGCGTCTGAGGAGCCACCTGGGCTGTGGTGGTTGACGCTGTCCGTCAAGGAGGCCGGGCTGGAGGGTTCCGTCTTGATGAAGGACGAACAGCTGGAATCAATGTGTCGATCTTTGTTTGACATTCTGCAGAGAAGCCTGAGATGTAAGGAGATACAAACGGAGAGGGAGAAAGAGAGAGAGAGAGAGAGAGAGAGAGAGAGAGAGAGAAAAGGAGAGAGTGTTAAACATAGAAACAAAAACAGGTAGAAACAAAAAGAAGGTGAAAAAAATAGAGAGAAAGTGAAAGGGAAGGATGAAAGGAGGGGAAAAAAAAATAGAAGAATTCATATGTTAAAGACATTGCTCTTTGAGAGCGCTGCCTAAGAGCTGGGACTACACATCATTCATTCCCTAGTCAATATCTCTTGTTCTACAAGAAGGTAATCAGCATAAGGGCATGACAGGGTTACATCAAAGTGCCCAGACAGGCCATAAACAAAACCTCTAACGGGTCCAATTCCTTTTATTTTACCTTTCTCCTGGAAAACCACTGTCAATACTCTAGATTCTAAATTTGCCGCGGAAGAGGAGTGATTTAAAAGTCTATATCATTTCCAAAATTGGATTTATCCTCACTCTACTTTTCCCTCCCATGTTCCCATGCTGCAATCATTTTATTATGAGCAGAATCAAACTTTTATTTTCAAGACCGAACAGATGATTCCTCAGCTCTGTAATTACAGTTTGTCAACATGCTTCCATAAGCATAACTGTGCCTCTTATTGATCTGACTAAGACACATAGGGAATATATCCTCAATCACTTCACTTCTTTCTTTAAATCGCTCTATTTCATAGCCATTTAGCAATACAGAAAGACATCAAGTATAAAATTCTTGCCAAGATGTACGGATAATTTCCTAGAGCCCACAAAACTTAGCGAAACGATCACCAACACGGATTAATAAACATGTGCGTGTGTCTGTGCGATTTGCCATTGCTTAAGAGGTGAGTGAAGAAAAGCCATTTGAGCCTTCAGTACACCTGGGAGTCCATAAATCTGATACTTTGTATTATATTCAGCAAACTAGGAATGTATCAAATTTTGTCCTGAAAATTGAGATTTGGGATGCTCTCTTTCCCCCCCTTCTTTTGGCCTTTTAACATCATACCTCCTAAAAGGAAATATGATGAGGCATCCAATCTGACAAATTATCTCTCTTATCTAGAAGAAACATATTTCCCCTCTTTCTTTGTTGGACCCATAAGTGATTAAATTTCTGAAGAGGTAATTAGATGAGAAGATATAATTGGTCCTATTTTCTTTCCGATTAGCCATAGTGCAAAACCCCTTTTAGCAAAGTCTCTAAGAACATTTTGAGAGCCTGCCATAGAAAGAAGAGGTGACAGTTGAGAAGGGGACTTAGCTAATTGCTTCCCAGTGGAAAGTTGATTTATAGGAATCCCACAGGGTAATGGTCATTCACTAGAATTTGGGGGAGTAGTCACAATATAACCAACGGGATGCAATTATCTCCTCTACTATAAATCTAATGATATTTCATCACTGCCCAAATTTCATGTCCTCCTCCGGCCCCCCCTTCCCCCACTGTTCTGTTAATTCAAACTACAAAAAAAATATATATATATATGTATATGTATATATATATATGTATATGTATATATATATATGTATATGTATATATATATATGTATATGTATATGTGTATATATATATATATATATATATATATATATATATATATAAAATCTCCTATCGGGGAATGCTCACTTCACTGCTCCAGGAAGGCAGTCTCCAAAGCAGAGCATTAAGAGCAAATATTTGCCTCTTAAACAAGTACGTTGCACACTGGAAATTTTGTTCTGCCTTCTAAAGTAAAACGGTATCAGGAGGTGAAGAAAGCAAACGGGAAGAAGAAATCCACAAAAATATCTTCGCACTTTCGCCCACCCACCCGTGTTGTCCTTTCCTCAAGAGCTAGTGAAAGAAAAAATATCCCCCTCACCAGCCTGAACTACGGCGTCCTCTTCCTTCTGCATCTGCTGCCTTGTACCCGTCACTGTTAATGAGCACTGTAATTAATAGATCGCTCTCCTTGTCTCCCTGCTTGCACTCTGGGCTAAGCACTTTTCCTCGAGTCAACGTTTGAAAGAAAGCGGGTCGGCACTGACTTACAGCAGCCCTGCGAATTCCTTTTAATTTAGAGCACTTACCCCAGCACTTCACTTATTACCTTATAATTACTGGACGGCTCGCACATACATTATGATCTTGGACTAGAGTTAGAAGTTATTAGGGTACTAAAACATGGTTGCTCCCCTTTCCTCTCTCTGGCACTGAATTTCTCACAGCTATGACAATTAACTCTTTCACCATCTGCCCTTAAGGCACCATTCTTTTCCTCACCACCCCCCCCCCCCCCCCATTTTTTTTGCAGAGGAGAGCAGCTTGATCACAAAATATCCCTAGTCTTCTCCAGGCCCTCTTTTCTGTGTCTCTTTTTTCTTGTACCATCTATGGTCAATTTCACCCCAATTTTCTTTCCCTCTGACTCTTTCTCATGGACTTCTAAAATCCGCAGAACTCTCGATTAAGAAACAAGACCAGGGGCTCCTGGGTGGCTCAGTCGGTTAAGTGTCTGACTTCAGCTCAGGTCATGATCGCACACTTTGTGAGTTTGAGTCCTACACTGGGCTCGCTGATGTCAGTGCACAGCTCATTCAGATCCTCTGTCTTCCTCTCTCTCTGCCCCTCCCCCACTTGCACTCTCTCTCTTTCTCAAAAATAAATAAACAAATTAAGAAGAAAAGACAGAAAGACAGAAAGAGACGAACGAAAGAACGAAAGAACGAAAGAAAGAAAGGCCAAGAATTGCTTTCCCGTTTATGGAACAGTTATTTTCTAAGTCACCAAATGTTTATGTGTCAAATGCATGTTGTTAAAGCCCTGAAAAACAGGGAGTCTCCAGCCAGCTGTCTGGTCCAAAATCTCAACCCATAACTTTGCAATTACCTGCATGGAAGCAAGGAGATTAGGAAGTTAAATTGTCAGGGAAGTCTCTGGGCAGTGGCAATATCTCTTCCCACACAAGGTCTGGCTACTGCAGCAGTGAATGAAACTGATCAAACTGGATTGGTGCCTTAGGTTGTACCTGTTTCTTTTCAGACAATGAGCTCCTGCCTTAATTAGTATCTTTTGCCCAGTGGAAGTTATAATAGTCAGAGTTGCCATTTATCAAGTGCTTATTATGTGGCAGGCACTGGCCTGAGCACCTTACTAGTATCACCTCATTTAAGCCTCAGGACAACCTTAAGAGGGAGATATCCCTTTTCAGGAAACAGAGCCTCAGACATCACACAATCTTCAGAAAGTCATACAGCTAGGAAATGGGAATTCCAGGATTGGAACTCAGGTCTGATGCCAAAGTCCAGTGCAGAAATGTCTTGAAGTTGGGGAGCCTGGGTGGCTCAGTCAGAGCACCCAGACTCCTGATTTTGGCTTAGGACATGATCCCAGCATCATGGAATCCCTGCATCAGGTTCTGTGCTCAGCATGGAGCCTGCTTGTGATTCTCTCTCTCCCTCTCTCTCTCTCTAAAAAAGAAAAAAGAAAAATAATTGAAGGCAAAGAAGTGTCTTGAAGCCAACAGACTTCTTGAAGGTGTTCACAGATTTTTTTTTTTTTTTTAAAGCCAAGCAAGCACGGGTAGGAAGTGGTGCACATGGAGACCTACTATACCCGCAGCTCACCTATGAGCAGAGACGGCCGAGATGGCCACCCCACCGGCTAGAGGTCTGCTGTAATCGAGTCACCCTCTCCAGTGTTGGGAGTGACACCTCAGCAGAACTTCCGAAAGAACACAGTTGTCTCCTAATTACTACTTAGCTCATTACATCGAACACTTCCTAGACACCATTACATTATACCCTAAAACTACAGTGGGTCTTAATTCTCTTCCTCTCTGTCTCTGAAATTCTACAGCTCTATTATTCAAGCCTGAAATATTCACAACTATCTATAAATTCAATTGTCAGCTGGTGGGTTTTATTCTAGACTTCACTTCAATCTAAAATTAGAGGCACTAAAATTCACATTAACTCTAAGAGGAATGTAGTGAATAAGACTTTATTTCAAAAGAACACCTTTTTGTCAGAAAGAGCCATTTTCAAGATGATGGCTTTATCTGTAGCCAAAGAGAATAAGACCAATTCCACATTGTGCTGTTAACGCAGGAATTTTAGGTCACATTGGATTAATAAAAATCTAAATTTAGTTAAGAATTATGAATAGAAATAACATGGGTAGAAAATTGTGGGAAATGTTTATTTTAAAGCCTCAGTACAGTTGCTTTTACTTTATAATTTTAAGAGGAACGATGACAAGCACAAGGGAGACAAGAGACTTCCCAGAAGACTTCTGAGGGAACGCCCTGAGAATAAACCGGAAGAAGAAATAGCTATGCCAAGATTAACATTGTCTTTTTTGTGTAAGAAACTGAATTTGAGGGATTTAATAGCCTTCCTGAGGTCTGGGTAAGTCCAGTCCTTTATTACACATGTTTAATATGGTTTGAAATATAGTCTCAATAATTCTTTCTAAGTTTATTTATGTATTTATTTTGAGAGAGAGAGAGACAGAGAGCAAGAAGGGGAGGGGCAGAGAGAAGGGGAGAGAGAATCCCAAGCAGGCTCTGCCTTGTTAGTGCAGTGTCCGACATGGGGCTCGATCCCACAAACCCTGAGATCATGACCTGAGCTGAAATCAAGAGTCGGATGCTTAACAGACTGAGCCACCCAGGCGCCCCTAGTGTCAATAATTCTGATGATCACGCTTCCAAAAGGACCTTGGTGCCTCGCCTTGCCCAAGAGTCGGTAAGGGTAAAATTTACCTTTGGTGCTAGATATTAATGATCAGGCAAATGCAACTTCTTATTCGCTGGACTATTTCAAAGTGTAATTTTGAAAGTTAATTAACTGTGTTAGATGTGTGCATGTATAGAGAGAAAGAAAGAATAAGAATCAATTAAAGTGGTTGCTGTAGGGGGAAACAAGAAGATAATCTGTAAGTTAATATTCAATTTATATTATAATTATCAGGCTTAATTGTTTTCAGAGATCCTACCTAGATACAGGTAAATGTGTGACCTTGAATGAATTGCCATGAGTTAGAATTTCCACATGCTTACATAGATGCCCAACCGTGGTGGTCTACATTCCACAGAAGCTTAGCCAATACTTCTGTTTAAATGCTGGTATATCAATAATGTCCTATAGTCATATAGAACATACACATTTCATCAACAGACAAGTTCTTAAACAGCTATATTTCATCCTTTACATATTATACAAACTCAAAATTATTTGCTGCTTTATTTCCCTACTTAAAAAAAATGGTGCATGAAATTCTCATAAAGAACATATTATGTGCAGGTCTTGTCTGGATTTCCCGGCTGTTATACTAAGACAAGGTTTTTTTTTGAAACATTTATTATATCCATACCAAGGACAGACACCTTAATAAGCTGAAAAAATGCTGGCTAAAGACATCACTATTTTATTTTCTTCCTTGTCATCCTTAAGAGCCCCAGAGGGTACCCATCTGCATTATAAACTCCACTTTATCAATTTATATCCAAACATTTTAGGAAAGCACACTGAAGCCAGCAAGCTCACAAGTTCACAAATGCACAGAGAAATACGAAGACGGTGCCCTTAGCTTTCTTACTGAATGACAGAATTTCAGGGTTTGAAAGGAAGGTTTTCAAATCCTGACACCTAAATACTACCTATTCAAAATAGGCATGAATCTATGAGGACTGGTCAGTTTTCTACCTTCTGAAACATCAGATTAAATATTTAAGTCTTTTTATTTAAATTTAAAGAACAAAATATTAAAAAATATATATCAGCCTATAGGCTTTTTTGTTTTGTTTTAATGTACATAGAAGGAAACTTCCAAGACTTATGCCAAGCTTCCAAGTCGTAAGTCCTAGGCTTCAGAATCCATGACCCCAGCAGCTCCCTTAGCAGCCTGAGTTACAGCTTCAAGCATGCTACTTTACAATGAGCTTCTTTTTTTTTCTTTTCCTGCTTCAACTAATTGCACTCTCGTAAAGTGGCAAAATGTGAATCACTTAGTAACAAAATGGGCACCAGCTGCTATTGTCAGAGAATGGTGATGCTGAAGAAAGGGAAAGCAACCGAATGAAGTGTCATGTCAGAAATCAACGGTGCAACGTGTGATTTGAGAAAACATGACTACTTTACAGAGACAGGGTGTCATTATGGCATCACAGTAATACGATGCTTTGACAACTACTGGGTCTAACATATCATCATTGCATTAAGGTACACTGGCTTAGTTGGGAAAGGAAAAGAAAGGATTTTTTCTTTTAATAAGAAATATCTTAAGGCCTGCCTGGTTAACCTAACGAAAAGAGATCATTAATTGTAAAGGAAGAATTGTAAATCCTGACCCACAATGCTCAGAAAGATTAAAACACACGTGCACATATATGCACACACACTTCTGTATAATTTTAGACCTTCTTTAATAAACCTTGAGGCCCATCTCATGGAACAGATTTCTGCGTAACAGGGTCACATCATCTAGTAATGGTGATTCTTTGAATAAATAACTTGTGCATTTAGTCTAAAAGAACTTACTCCATCAAGAACAAGAGTAAGCAAACAGCTCTCTGTGGAGCTCCTATCAGCTTGAATTGCTGATAGGAGATGTGGCTAAGCAGTGTGGGGACATGAAGGCAGCTCCCTAAAATATGATCAGGGCCCCCTTTAAAGCCAAAAGCTCCCCTAATTCTGTAAGAGGCTGTACACTACACCAAAAAAAAACCAAAACAAACAAACAAAAAAAACTGTCAGAATTTCAGACAATAAATGAGAGACTTTTAATTCATTTCTACACACTCATTGAAAAGAAAACATACTGTTAAATAAAATCTTGGAAAGAAGAAAAGAACCCTGTGAAAACAACTGCATCCCTAATGACAAAACCAAGACCTAGAAGGATCTCGCAGAAATGCCACCTGCTTTTGGGGTGCTACAGCTCAATGATCCCCTCTTTTTCAATTTTGATCTGACACCACGTTGGTTTGACCATCCTGGTTTAGGCCTTGAAATCCCATGTCCTGGAAACCCCTCAGTTCCTGGTTAACCAGGATGGTTGGCTATGCAATCTGACAGGACTACAGAACCTCATATCTCCACCTGCGTTATACCGAAAACAAAGGAAGGGAAATGGAGAATATTCATTTTCAGCAATGAAGGCCGAGAAAGTTGGTTAGAGAAGCACACCAATAAGCGTAAGTGCATGCAGCCTGACAAGACTGGGATGCTGTAAGCATGTGTATTAGAAAGTAACCATACACTGCATCCCATGTCAGTGGGCCCCATGCAAGGTGAAGGCCACTGCTGATCACCTTGTTAAGTTATCTGGACTATTTTAGATGTAGGAAATTGCAGTAGCTTCAATTTGTATTGCCAGGTGATTTCTGGTGCTTCCTGGTTGATAAACTTTATTAATGGGAAAAGAAATGGTCCTGTGATATCACAATGTGTTGCACATTATGATTGTTGACAGTTTCTGTATTTAAGGATTCGATCTGATGCAGAGGCGCTTAGTAGTGTAATTTATCCTTAGCTTGTTTTCTTGGACCTATTTCAATCTAGGGGTGAACATCCCTTGTTTATAGCTCTGAATACAGTAAGTGAGCTATAGGCAAATCAATAAAACTGTTAAATGCATAATAATGTTGGGTAATTGCATACATGATGTTTTGCATAATTAACTGTCTGAGCTTTTCTTTAATATAATGGGCACTCACGTAATATAGAGTAGCTATAAGTCTATAAAATATACACAGTTTATATGAACCATGATTCTGCTTAAAACTCTGGCTAATCATCTACATCAGCTTTGAAGGGAGAGCTCTCCTCCACTGCCAAATCCAAATCAATTCTTATGACATTACTTTATAACTAACATGATATTTAACTGATGATGGCTATTAGCTATTATACAGATTGCATTCAAGAAGTGTAACAGTAGGGGGAAAATACCATTTAGTTTAAACAAACTTCTGCCGTGTAATCAATATTATTGAGGCAAATTAAGTGTTTTAACAAGTGTGTATATTTACCCTAATGCAGCTTAATTAACTATATCCTCACAACTGCCCAACTCCATGACACCTATAGATGTTAAAAGAGAATCTCAACAAATGCCTAGTCAGAAATTCAAATGCACAACAAGCACAACAGAAGCACAATCAAGGACAATTGTGACCCCTACAAATATTTCTTACCTTATGCAAGTTACACTCCTAGGACCAAAAGCCCTAAGGACCAGAAGGGCTTTAGAATAGTATCCCCTTCTGTCAACCCACTTGGGTAGCAAATGGGTCACTAATCCCAGGGTAGAGAGAAAGAGCTCTGGGCAGGAGGTGGGAGACCACTGATAGAAAGGAAGGTTAGTATCGGGTAAAAACTACATGAGATAAATCATCAAAATGAAGCTTACGATATATGCTGAATGTAACATTTATTCGGTCTTGGAGATTTACTACGCCATGAGGAGACCTCCTTCGCAGTAAGCTTTCCAGAGAAAAGAAATAGTCTCCTACTTCTACAAATCTCTGGTCTTTCAAACAGAAATATGGATCAATAAAGTTTGCTTGTGTTCAGACAATTCCGTTTTCAAGCAGTCAAGGAGCACACTGAAGAGGAAAAGCAGACACAACAGGAGGGGACTGACAGCTAAATGGAGGCCTTCTCAAGGCATCTCACTAGAGGAGAAATAAACAGACATTCAACTCATAGAAAGTCTATGCACTGATCTTTACAAATTACAATCGAATATAGACGCTTTACACACACAGACTCCAGTGATGGAGTTCACAAATCAAATCCAGGTCAATGAGAGCTCAGGCTGACTGAATTTTCCTTTCCTGTTCTCTTTGCTACACTGAAATCGCAAAATAGGAATGTTACCAGGCGTTGCGGCAAAAAATATTGAGACCGTGGTCTTAATGTCACCCTTTACTCATTAAGAAAATGTTTTGCAAAAGCAATTACGATGACCAACAAACCTGCTGCCTCCACAGAGATAGGCCAGTTCACTTGCAGTGGAACTTGAAAACACACCCGAAAACTGGGTGAGTCGAAGTGGTGAGAAAATTTAAATGCTGAAAAGGAATCATAGTCGAAATAAAGGTTGCTGTGAGCGCCTATGAACATCTCTACGCTAGTGGGAGATTCATAGCACAACCAGAGATAATAAACCACATCATTCCCTCTTGGACAAGTGGTTAAACTATATTTATACTTTTAACTTAATAGCTTAGTCTGCAGCAGTTAACATCTGGATGCAAATGCAGCTGGTCCTGGGTGATCTATGACAGCAGCAGAGGTTATGATTATATTCAGTTGGTATCAGGTGTTGTTCAGCTGAAGCAGGAGAGTGGGGGGAGGCAGGGAGGAGGAGAAATCGCTAATTATTAATCCTAAATCTTCCTCTGCCCTCCTTTTTTAAACATTTCAATGAGCTAGCTGCTTGAAGAGAAAGTGATGCTGAAACACAAGGACACCATTCGCAGGTAAAGGAAAATAACATACATACACACATATATTTAATTCAAGCCATGGAAACGACGATTTTGCTCTGTGGCAGAATGGGTTTTGTAAAAAGGGATTATGCGGCAGTGAGAGGCATCCAGTGAAGCCAAGGAAAGCCATCCACAGGCCCCAAGCCCAGCTAGGAAGGACTTGCTTGGTGTTTGTTATTCAAAGATCCAAAAACAAACATGCAGAGAAACATTCCTAAATCTTCTTTGCAATTCTGAAAAACGGATTAAAAAAAATTTTTTTTAACATTTATTCATTTTTGAGAGACAGAGACAGAGTGTGTGGTGGGGTGAGAGAGAGAGGGAGACACAGAATCCAAAGCAGGCTCCAGGCTGTCAGCACAGAGCCCAATGAGGAGCTCGAACTCACGAACCGCGAGATCATGACCTGATCTGAAGTCAGAGGCTTAACCGACTGGGCCACCCAGGGGTCCCTAAAAGTTGTCTTAAAAAGTACTACACCGGGATTCCCACAGCTTGCATGTCTTCTTTCCTCTTTCTCAGGGACTTGAGGATGTAGGAAACGTGGGTTCCAGCTCCAGGTCTGGCACCGTGTGATCTGAGACAAGTCACTGCTCCACTCTGACCTTCAGTGTCTTCGCTCGCTAAACACGAGGGTTCACCTACAGGTTTTCTAAAGTAACTTCCGCCATTTTGTAAAAATCATATTTTACTCAAATAAAAACCTCACTGGCCTGTGACTCAGATTAGACCTGAGAGGATGGGCTGCTGAACTAATGCACACTCCCTATACTTCCTTTTCTTCGGCTGCTGCTGCGCTCGCCTACCGCTCAGGGCCACGGCATTATACGGGCGCGCATGCGCGTGTGTGTTGCAGGAGAAGGAATAATTACAGAAACAACTTGCTACGTAGCAGTGAAACTACAGCAACGACATTCAACTGAGGAATCATTCCCAGTGGGCTACAAAAGGACAAATAGAGCAGTGATAATTTTGGGGGAGCTGGGGAGCAGGACTCTTGGTTTTTCCTAGAATTGGTTCTCTTTTTGCTCATTACATTTTTGGTGGGAGGCGTTGGCGGAAAGGGGCAATTCCCGGCAATCAGTGTTTAAGTGAATGTTTGTCCCAGTGTGTGACACCACGCTGTCAGCAAGCAGCAGGGCGCCGCTGAGTTGTTACTACATTTGATTTGACTGCCAGTAGGAAGCTTCATTTCTACCAACTGTTAGTTGCTAGCGCAAAGAATCTTCTCTTCATTTCTGGAGTGATTTTTTTCCCCTCTCTTCCATTTCCTTTTCCTTGCTATGTGGTCAGGCCAAATGCCACGTGGGTTTCTAAGACAAAACCTGAGTACTTGTCTCCTGAGCTTGAGACGGGACGACGTGGAGATAAAGGGTCCATGCAATTTGTTCAATATTTCTAGTCTCTCATTTAGAGTCTGCATTTTAATTCTGATTTCCTAGCTCATCACAAGGTCAACCCAGAGACAGCAATACTCCTTCTGCCACACTGTGGTCACATCTTTTTACTTGGTGGGGTTTATTTTAGCCAATGGAGCAGCCTTTATTAATGAAAGAAAGAAAGAAAGAAAGAAAGAAAGAAAGAAAGAAAGGAAGGAAGGAAGGAAGGAAGGAAGGAAGGAAGGAAGGAAGGAAGGGTGTTGTCATTCACCTTCTCATGAAATATTGTTGAAATAATTGCTATTTTTGGTGACTGCTCTGACAATTTCTACAATTTTTCTTATTTGGTTAATTTTACTATAGCACATGGAAGCCTCTCCCCTTAAAAATAATAAAATAATGATTTAGGTAATTATGATTCTCAAATAGTGCCTCTGACAACAACTTCTGACAATGAAAAGCATCTTTAGAAACAACAAAAGCATATGCAGGAGTAACGAGGGTAGGGAAAAAAAAAAAAGAAGAAGAAAAATCCCTCAGAGATATTAAGAAAATTCAGGCTGAATGGAAAAGTAATTAACACTAAAGAGCTAAAACTGTAATTAAGAAAATTTTCATTAAGGGGAAGCAGGTGAGTCTGCTTTTCTAAATATGACAAGGTGCTGTGTAAAAATAAAATAGAAGTAGGTTTCGGTGAGTGGAGCAGGAAAGCCATGTCTTTAACCAGATCAAATTCTCGAAATTGGCTGTCAAGACAGGATTGTTGTGATTTATACCCGTCTATCAAGTGCACGGACGGGAGAGACAGAGAGAACAGAGGCAAGCTGCTGTCGCTTCCATTCGCAAAGAACTTTTAATTTCCACAGCACCATCTGTTACCAAATCTAATTCACATTCCCCCTTAATCTGGTTTAGTTCCATAATACTAATTCTTCCCCAACCCCTATGAACACAACCACTAAAAAAAAAAAAAAAAAAAAAAAGGAAAAAAAAGGAAAAAAAAAGGCTTTGGCTCTTGGTGAGTGAGAAATTGAATATTATAGAGTTAAGGTGTTAAGGCTCCGGTGACTTAAGCGAAGCATGCTCTTCTCCATTAAAATGTATTCCTGGTAAAGGGATTTGTTTTCAGCCAATGCAGAGATATGAAATTGTTCATATTTGGGGTAAAAAAAAAATGCTGATATAAAAGTAGGCTGGGGACATGAAAGCAGAGGTTGTCATAAAATACAATTGTTGTCAAGTTTAGTCACTTTCAGAACTGGCTATAAAATCACTTTGTCATGGTTTTCACATAGAGAAAGCCTGAAATTGTATTTTTGTTAAGGAAACTCGAGAGAGTGATGTATATATATATATTCAGAAAGAGTAGAGCAGGGCAGGGGAAACACCTAGGAGAAATGGAAATGGAAAAAAATCATATATAATTTAAAATAAAGAGATGTCTATTGGTAAATGCGCAGTCACCTCCCTCGATCTACGATTCTATTAGCACATACTTTTGATCCACCATCATTTTCACTCTCAGCCAATAACTGGCATTCACAATAATGAGGTTGTGAAGCTATAAAATTATAAAGTGCTTTCTGCATCAGAGAAAGATTAAACTATGCTCAATAAAGATTTAGTGTTAAATGTATTTTATTGCTTTCTAAGTCTGTGAAAATTTGTTATCTCTAAAGGCAATAGTATGTAAAGATCCACAGGCAAACATGACAAAACGAGAAAAGATACTGTTTGAATTCCCGGGGTGCGAAGTTTTGATTACACGTTTAATCAACTGGCTCACTACCTAACTCCAATGAACATTAGAAGAATCATCCTTTGGTTCTCTAAGCCAGTAGCATAGAACACTAGCTGGGTTCCTTGATAACAATTCCTCAGTTTCAGTAAATAACTGGAGAGAGTGTGATGAAAATATTTATTTTCATAAGATTCGTGATTATCACCCATAAATACATTTTGTAGAGAAGACTTCAAAATGTAAAGTCCACCACTAACCTGATATTATCTTAACACTTAATTTAAAAAACCTGGGGGCACTGAGTGAGTTAAGCGTCTGATTCTTGGTTTTGGCTCAGGTCACGATCTCATGGTTTGTGAGTTCAAGCCCCACACTGGGCTCTGAGTCGGCAGTGTGGAGCCTGCTTGGGATTCTCTCTCTCTCCGTCTTCTCTCTGCCTCTTCCCCACTCGCTCTCTCGCTCTCTCTCAAATAAACAAACTTAAAAAAAAATCCTAAATCTGTTATTTAAAGATAAATACTTTCAGGAAACAATCTCTCATTTTACTGATGGAATCTTCTAATTAACCAGGTATACAGGTATTTTCAACTATTAGCTACAACCGAAGCCAAATTTTTAAGTGATATGGGAGATTATAAAAGGAGATAAACTGTTCACAGCATTGTAATAAACAAAAAAAACTTGAGACTACAATAAATATGCTTATACACTCATGAACATCTATATATATCACCTATAAAAACATCAATGGGTGTCATAAACAAATATAAGTGATTGAAGATTATCAAGATGATAAAATATAAGACAACACTGTTAATGTTCTCAATATTCATTAAGGAATATGCTAATTCTGATATCCCTGTTATATGTAGCAATTTGTATTGTATGATTTTAGAGCTATAAATTAAAGCTATACAGTTATACATTATTACAGCTATAAATTAAAGAAACATTTTTATTTTCTTCACACTCATAAGAATGGCTAAAATTCCTAAGTGACACCACCTAATACTTGGGAGGATTTAGAGCAACTGCAACTCACGTAACATCACTGGGAGGGTATAAAATGGTGCAACCTTTTTGGAAAAAAAAATCTGGAAGTTTCTTATAAAGTTAAAGAGACACCATATCACAACAATTCACTCCTAGATATTTACTAAGAATGAAAACACATGTCCACAAAAAAGAACTGTCCACAAATGTGTAATCACAGCTTTATTCATTATGGCCCTAAGCTGAAAAAAAATCAAATGTCTGTCATCGATGAATACATAAACTGTAATATTATAGAAGCAACCAAATCCTGGTCAACAATAAAAAAAGAAATGAACTGTGGTAAATGCAACATGGCTAAACATCAAAGACATCCTGGTGAGCAAAACCAAGGCAGATACAAAAGAGTACATACTCTCAGATTCTGCTCACGTGAAGTTCTAGAACAGGCAGAACTGATCTGTAGGGATGGAAACCACCAGGGCTTTCTGGGGCAATGGGTGGGGAATAACTAATGGGAGGGAGGCATAAGGAAACCAGTGGTTGTGCGTGCTAGACGGATAACATTTGTCAAAACTTATCTAACTGTGCATGGAAAATATCCATTTTGTTGTATTTTTTATCGTATAAAGTTGATCCCCAAATTTTTTTAAACAGTAGGTTAAAACTCAGTAACTTTGTAACACCAGAAGTTTCCACTGATTCCCATGTCCTAAACCAGGTCTTGAGTCACCGCATCCAGTACTTTGTCATCAACGCCTAGTTCTATATCTCATTCATACACAAGAACACAGCGGATCAGGGAAGGGAGATAGATAACTTATTCAAGGACACCCAAAATTAGAGGTGGAACCTAGTCCAAATTCCCGGTCTCTATCTCTTAGGCCAAATCTTTCTCTAACTTACTAATAAGGCAAAAGATGAAATTGAAATTAGACCCAAAGTAAAAAATATTGTACTGATCACAATGACAGATACCTTCCTGTATTCTGTTTTTACAAGCTCGTAAAATATTTGGGGGCACCTGGCTGGCTCAACATGTGACTGTTGATCTTGGGGTCATGAATCCAAGCTCCACGTTGGGCCTAGAGCTTACTTAAAAACATAAAAACCAAATAAATAAAAGCTTACAAAATATTTTTCACTCTAAACACAAAATAATTCTGTGCATTCCTCAGGTCACACACCTGACTTCATTCCTCACTGTCTTCCCCCCAAAACACGGCCCATGATAAAAGGGCCTTAGCAAGTATGCAACGTAGGAGTGCTAATGTGCTAATATGTCCTTGTTAAATCAGTCAAGGTGGGCTTTGAAAAAAATGTTCTTTTGGTTTGGTTTTGTGTTTGTGACAAGGAAGCAGGTGTTATGGGAGATGGAATAAAGGGAAAAAAATGAGAATTTAAGAAGTGGAAATAAGAAAAAGGAGATTCGCCTTATTTTTTTTTAATATGGTTTGGATAGAAGTATAAACAAAATAAAAAGTCTTAGGGGAGAAGGTACAATCTATAAAACCTGGGTAGGTAAAATTATGCATTTCAAAAGAAATTTCTAAGCTGCCAGGAAAGAAACCTTGCAGAGTAACTTAAACAATTTACCACATGCTTCCCAAGTAAGACTGTCTGGATGACTTTCCTTAGCAGAGAAGGAAACAAATCACAGAGTACACTTCTTCCCTTTTTAACTTCCATCCACACAGGTTGTAGTATTTAGTGCTAGCAAGGGAAAACGATGCGACTATAGAGCTAATACATATTTTCCTGGAAAGAGGATTCTGCAGAATAATAAAGTGCTGTGTATTCCTGAAGGCAAATCTGGACAAGCTCACCATCTGTCCCTTCCAATGGCTCTACACACTCTACAGGTTGACAGCCAATCCCCTCGACCAGGGAGTCCAGAGCTCCCCTTCCCTGACCAGCCTTCCTCTTCAGCCCCAAATCTCACCTCTGTCCACCTTGTACTTCCTACAAATGCTGTGCCCAACAATATGCAACTCCCCCCGCTGACCAGTTTTCCCTTCTTTCTGGAATGCCTCCCCCTGGCCCCTTGCTCCATCATCTGGCTAGCACCTAGTCATTAGTAAAATGCAACCGAGTTATTAAGTCTCCACAAGTCTTTCCTGACGCCCCTTCCCCCTGATGTTCCCACAATTCCATGAGCCTATTTCTGCATAGGCACTTCACACATTGTTTTTAATGTACTGCTGACCCTTGAACAACAGGGGTTTGAATGGCACAGATCCACTTATATGCAGATTTTTTACAGTACAGTACTGTAAATGTACTCTCTCTACCTTATGCTTTAATTTTGTCTTGTTTTTCTAAAATTTTTTTTAATGTTTATTTATTTTTGAGAGAGACAGAGCACAAGCGGGGGAAGGGCAGAGAGAGAGGAAGACAGAGAATCTGAAGCAGGCTCCAGGCTCTGAGCTGTCAGCACAGAGCCCAAAACAGGGTTCAAACTCCCAAACAGCAAGATCATGACCTGAGCTGAAGTCGGACGTTCAACCGACTGAGCCACCCAGTGGCCCCACTTGCTATTTTTTTTTTTTAAGTTTATTTATTTGAGAGAGACAGAGACAGTGTGAGTAGGCAGGGACAGAGAAAGAGAGAGGAAGAGAGAGAGAACCCCAAGCAAGCTCCACGCTGCCAGCACAGAGCCTGACATGGGACGCGAACTCACGAAACTGTGAGATCATGACCTAAGCTGAAACAAGGAATTGGACTCTTAACCAATTGAGCCACCTAGGCTCCCCTACATCATGCTTTTTTTTTAAAATAACATTTTCTTTTCTCTAGCTTACTTTATTGTAAGAATACAGTACATGATACATATGCAAAATATGTGTTAATCGACTGTTTACCTTATCAGTAAGGCTTCCAGTCAACAGTAGGCTATTAGCAGTTCAGTTTTGAGGGGAGTCCAAAGTTATATACCGATTTTCACCTGCATAGGAGGTTGGTGCCCCTAATTCCTGTGTTGTTCAAGGGTTAACAGTACGTATGCACATTTCTGTCCCTCCACTTGTGGAGGACTATGTGTTAATTATTTTTTATAAAGGGGCACCTGGGTGGCTCAGTTGGTTATGTGTCCAACTTCAGCTCAGGTCACGATCTCACAGTTCGTGAGTTCAAGCCCTACATCAGGTTCTCTGTTGTCAGCACAGGGCCTGCTTCGGATCTTCTGCTCCCCCCTCTCTGCCCCTCTGCTGCTCATGCTCTCTCTCTCCCCCTCAAAAATAAACATTAAATGTTTTTAAAAAAATTATTTTCTACAAAAGTTCACTCTGTGGCTGGCTTGCTAAATGAATGAACAAATCAGGAATTCACATACATGGTAAAAGTGGTGGACTTTGAATTTTGGAGCACAAATTTCCTAAATTAAAATGTTGCTCATATAATCTCAAGAATCTGTGAGATAAACCATTAAGCATAGAAAAGCTTTATTTTTATATCTCCTTAGGTTACAGTAAACCTGCCAAGAGATTTGATTTAAAACAGAATGAAAAAAACAAAACAAAACAAAAATTCCTGCAGGGCAGAGTAGTAAATGATTATAAGGGTTTTAATTACAAGACCTGGCTTTGAGTTCACTTACACTGTCCTCTACCCACACGGGCTGTGACATATTATCTACAAACCTCAGTTGCTGAATCAGTTAATGGGAAGTGTATCTCACAGTGAATGTACTGGAAGATAAAATGAATATTACTTGCAAAGGCAGCATTGAATTTAGAAGGATATCAGTAAGCAAAAAGGAAAAGCATTGCAGGATGTAGAAGGATGACCAGAAGTGGGAGAGCGCAGGGTAGACTCAGAGAATGAAGGAGGCAGCAGTTCTGAAGGATAACTACAGGGGATCGGACTCAGCTAGGGGCTCAGAAAGTAGGTTATAACCAGATTGTGCAAGGTTCAAAATACTCCACTGCGCAGAGCAGATGTCATTTTGTAGGTGCTAGGAAGATGCTTAAGAATTCTGAGGAGAAAAGAGACAACTTGCGTTTTTATCAAACACAGTTGTGGCTGCAGCACTGTCCATGTATTCATTCATTTATCCCTGTTACATTTTAGGCATATCACCTGATAAAACAAACAGACCAGATCTCTGAACTCACAGTGTTTAAAGCCCAATTATGAAGCTATTATATCCATCCAGATAAATGATGAGGAAATCCTGAATGAAGACGGTGGCAAAGAGAATGAAAACAAGGAGACAAATGTTATAAGCATCATCAAAAGAGGCTTTTGCACCCTTGGTGATCCACAATATATGAGTCAATCAAGCCAAAATGTCTTTGATAAACTAGAATGTTTTTATAAAGTATAACGTAAAAGCAAATTACAATTGATGTGATGAAACAGTTCTTAATCTTGACTGTGGTGATGGTCACAGGAATCTACATACACAATAAAATTACACAGAACTAAACACGCACGCGCGCGCGCACACACACACACACACACACACACACACACACACACGAATGCGTGTGAAACTGCTAAAATCTGAATAAGGTCTGTGGACCGTATCAGTGTGAGTCTCCTGGTTGTGACACTGCACTATAACTGTGCAAGATGTCACCACTGGAGGAAAGTGGGGCATGGGTGTGGAGATGTCATGCAACTGCATGTGTCTACAGTAATCTCAAAAGATACTTTTTTTAATTAACATTTCCTTGGAGGCATGGATTATAATCACCTATTTATTGGACTTTGTATTTTCAGCACTTTGTATTATGCTGAACTCATATGAGCTACTTAATAAATTTGTCATTTAATAGATTTCTGTTGAATGCATAAGTAAATAAACTGCAACATTATGTCAACTAAAGGTATCATCATTTTTTACTCATGTTGCTATAAACTTGATCACATGGGTTTCAATGTCTGGCTCATCTGTCTTTATGACATTATTTAAATAACGAAACTATGGGGCACCTGGGTGGCTCAGTCAGTTGAGCATCCAACTCTTGATTTCAGCTCAGGTCATGATCCCAGGGTCATGAAATTGAACCCCGTGTTAGGCTCCATGCTGAGAGTGGAGCATGCTTAAGATTCTCTCTCTCTCTCTTTCTCTCTCTCTCTCTCTCTTCTTCTACCCTTTTCCGCCTTCTCACATGTGCTTTCTCTCTCTAATTAAAAAAAAATTGAAATTAATAAATAGAGGGGAGCCTGGTTGGCTCAGTTGGTTGAGCATCCTATTCCAGCTCAGGTCATGATCTCATGGTTCATAAGTTCAAGTCCCGCATCCGGCTCTCTGCTGTCAGTGCACAGACCACTTCAGATCTCTGTCCCATTCTCTTTTGTCCCTCCCCTTCTTGTTATACTCTCTCTCAAACATAAAATAAACAATAAATAAATAAACAAATAAATAAGCAAATAAATAAATCTATGATTCTAGATACCAGTTAGTCAAGGTCATAAAGACGATGGTACAGATGATCCTCTATTCTGCTACTTCTCAAAGAGTATAGTGAATTCTCAAGATAATGCTAATTAATATTTACATGGTTGCATATGCCCCAGGAAGATATATGGAAACTTTTTTTTTTTTCATTTTCTCTTTACTGTGGGAAAAAAAAAAAGTTACAGTCACACATTTGTTCTCAAGACAACCTTGCGGAACAAATTTTATCTCCATTTTACAGATGAGGAAACAAGACCATGATAGAGCCAGAACCTGAACTTGAATTTTCTACGTCTTAATTCTGTACTCTGGGTTACAAAATGCTACACCACAAAGATTTCATACTTTATAACAGCCAACTAAATGTCAACTGTAGCCATATCTATAATTACTAACACTTTAATCCTCTCAAGATTTTGTTTTTCACTGCTTTAATTTTCTTAATTGTATACTCAAATAAGTGCTATGATGTATCTGTGATGACTACTGGAAGCCACAATAGCAAAAAAGTGACCAAAATGAAACAAACAAAAAAAGTAGCTTCATTCTTAAATGCCCAAGAACAAAGAAAAATAGTGTTAAGAAGTCAAAAGGACTGAGCAACTAGGCGCCTGGGCGGCTCTGTTGGTTAAGCGTCTGACTCTTGATTTCAGCTCAGGTCACGATCTTGACCTCCGTGAGATCAAGCCCTGTGTCAGGCTCTGCACTGACAGTGTAGAACCAGCTTGGGATTCACTCTCTCCCCCTCTCTCTGCACCTCCACACTTGCTCTCTCACTCTCTCTCTCTCTCTCTCTCAGAATAAACATTTGAAAAAAATTGTTTTAAATGACCGAGCAACTTAGAAAATACTATATTATTTATATGATAGAAAGGAAAAGGCTAAAGTGTGAATATTATTTAATTGCTACAGGATTACAGCCTTCTAATGTAGGAGAAACAGACTGATTTCACAGCATGGAAAACCAGGGTGAGATATTAGGTAGAACTTCCTGGCCAATTAGTTGCTGCAGTTAATTAACTGCATAAATGTGCATAATTAAGTATATTAATTATCTCATTATGCCTCAGTTATCTGTTAATTAAAATGGGGGCATTAATTAATGCCTGTACTCTCTACTTCTCAGGAATGTTGAGACTCTAAAGTGAAAACAGGGGCACCTGGGTGGCTCAGTCTGGTTGGGCATCCAACTTCAGCTCAGGTCATGATCTCGTGGTTTGTGGGTTTAAGCCCCACGTCGGGCTCTATGCTCAGAGCCTGGAGGCTGCTTCAGATTCTGTGTCTCCCTCTCTCTCTGTCCCTCATGCACTTGCACGCTCTCTCACTCTCCAAGATAAATAAACCTTAAAAAAATTAAAAAAGAAAAAAATGGGAAAACAGATATGAAACTCTGTGAAAAACCTAAAGCGTTATGTAAATCTGAAGTGTTACTATAAATTTGCAGGGCAAATATCATTTTTAATCTTTGTAATAATTAAATCTGAAAGCAAATCTGCACCTAGTCTTGAAAGACAAACCCATACTTACCTGGTGTTCTCACAAAAAATTAGCCAACTTTGAGATTTGTCGTGATTTATACTTGTTTAAATAATTTGATAATGCATTCTGACTTTTACTGATTTTTTCACCAACATTAGCTCACAATATCACACAAAATGATTGCCTTAACTTCTTAGTACCTGAGATTAAGAGGTTGTTTTTAGCAGAGCTTTAAAACCAGTTCACAAATCTTTAGTGAGTGCTACTAAGTACAAGAAACAGTGGCTGACTGTGAAGAAGAATGGGATCTTTTACCAAAGGAAAATGTGGGGAGTTTCAGAGAAGGTCAAAATTTCCTTGGCAAGAATTAAGGTAATATGGAAGTCACACAGGAAGCTAATGAGGTTAGAGCCCTCCATCAGGTTCCATGTGGATAAGGATTAATTTAACACAGGTCTGGGGGTGGGGTGCAGTCAGAGTTAACTTCTGAAACTGATAAACTACATTCAAGCATCTCAGCCACTAACCACATGGGAAACAAGACAAGACAGTGTGGATGAACCCATTACCACCTCTGGAGGCGGAAAAAAAGTGACTCTTCTGACTGCAGGCAGAGTCTTCGTGCAAGAACCATGGAAAACTGGAGTCACTCCAACAAGGCACAGTATCAGTTACAACAGTCCTCAGCCTCAGCACCTGCTGGGTCACACACTCTGAGATCTCAGTTCCTGCCTCCTCCACTTGTCTCTCCCCTGCCCCCCGTGCAAGGCTCTTCTGTGACAGTCAATCTGTCCGTTTTCCAGAAGGCACACAGACAGGGCAGGAATACTTCCTGTTCTTACCCAAAGTCCAGGAAGGAATATTGAGGGAAAATAGAAAAAGGGAAAAGTTAGTACAATTTATCTCATTCAACACTTGACCAATGTTACACGGTAGCTAAGCAGTTAGATATTAAGATTTCCAGGCTCCTCCTGGGGCATAAATGTCCTCATGCAAACTCCAGGCTCCTATCTGGGCCTGTTTGTTTAATGAGAAATCACAGAACTCACAGTAAGTGATGGTCAGCGTATAGACATGAACTTCACAGATAAGGAAACTAAGGTCCGCAGTGAGAAATAAACTTGGGCGGGGGGTGCGGGGAGATCAGAGAAAGGACTGGGAAACAGGGTAAGGAGTGTGTTTACATTACTTCAGAAACTCCCTGTAAGAGATAGAGGGATGCCTCTCTCCCATGCCTCAGGAACCAAAAATTCTGTGAGTCGGGAAATGGAGGCTTCGAAAATATGAATCTCTTGAGAAATGGTCACTTCTGTCCTAGCCTTCGCCCATACGTACATATTTCTTCCTACTCTCCAAAACTCAGCTGACAGATGAGCAGGCTCAGATAATAATGCTGACTGATGCTGGGAACTTTATTCATTCATCCATCTTTCTATCCACGGAACCTCCCGAAGCTGAGGGCTGCATGCTGAGGTCACAGCCAGCACATAAATAAGGTCATCCACTTATTTACCTGCATTGCTGTATCAAATATGCTGTCAAGTCTAAACTAGACGATCTACGAAAATATCTGTCGCAAGAAAACAAATAATGATAGTCAAATGATGGTGTGTGATTGGTTGACTATACCGAGTACAAGGGGTTGTTACCCTCGTACTTTTATTAAATATGAAAGCAAAAGATTTATGTTATGGGTGATAAGGGCAAGAATGCTGTAAAAGTGAGAAAATATGGCAACAGTATGCTGTACATCACCAATGGGATAATTATTTATCTAAAAAGTTGGCATTCTTAGACTTCCAACATGCAGTATATGAAATTCATATATTCAAAGGAGACATCATAATAACCTGCCGGCTGGTGGTGATGGATATGTTTTTAATCCAAATGACCACAATCTTCAGTCTGCCTGTCATGGAGGGCCAGGAAAAAATGGAATTTTCCTTTCATAACTCTTGATGTTGAAAGAGGGAAAACCTGGAAACATGATAAGTGGCTCATTCCAATGGACAAATGGACATGGACCTGAGAGAAAGAGTGTGAATAAAAGTCATTGTTCCCTAACTAATACCATTTTCACTTGTTACACTAAAAAAAAAAAAAACGGAGCAAGGAATGATTTCTGCCTCCTTCATGTCTGGAAAGCACAAGTTCAAATTGCAACAAAAGCTGGGAAATCTTCAACAGTGGGTGAATTCATTTACAAATTACCTCTTGCTAGAAAGAGTCAGGCGAAGGCTGGTATAATATTTGTCTATTAACTAAAACTTATTGTACAAACACAGCAAGAAGAGTTGATGCTATAGTGCTTTATTGACTAGAAAGCTTCGCCTACGGATTTCCTCCTTTGAGGTTTAAAGGAATTCCTATTTCTCATTTACAGTCTATCAGAAAAGGTATATGACCTGTATTTTTTAATTTATATAAATCCACTCAGTCAATCAGCCTGGGCTGAAATTTAATGGATGTATCAGTCATCGTTGGTCCGGGGAGAGAGAACGAGGCACCAACATCCACCACCCATCTCTGCTTCTTCCATTATACTCCCCCTCTTTCCTACCTCACCAGCACCAATGCAGCCCTCACCTGCAAACTGGGGGTCTTTCGAGGCTGTTGTTTTTAAAGGGAGATATCAGGTAAAAATAAACTGAGGGAAATACAGAAGACCCTTTGGCTATTTCCGTTTTTAAAAATCTTCATTTTCCTATCTATGTTATGGCAATTTTATTACATATTCAGCAAATTTACAGTAACAAGATGTTCCCCTGACAAATTAATCACTTTCCAAGCATTTTATCATATAAATAAAATATCACCACTGGAGAGTAAAATCAGCTCAACCGGTTGATTTAACCCTTCTTGCAGGAAATTCACCTGAAATAGATTGCGGACCACCTCTGTCTGTCTGTCTGTCTGTCTGTCTGTCTCTCTCTCTCTCTCTCTCTCTCTCACACACACACACACACACACACACACACACACACACACGCACACACACACACACATACACACACACACACACACACACACACACACACACACACACACACACACACTCTCTTAAAAACATGAGCTAGGCATTGGGGTGCCTGGATGACTTAGTAGGTTAAGCAGCTGACTTTGGCTCAGACCATGATCTCACCATTTGTGAGTTCGAGCCCTGCGTAGGGCTCTGTGCTGACCACTCAAGAGCCTGGAGCCTGCTTCAGATTCTGTGTCTCCTGATCTCTCTGCCCCTCCCCTGCTCATGCCCTTTTCCTCAATACTGAATAAAAGTGAAAAAAATATTTTTATAAAAAACAAAATAAAAAAATATGAGCTGGGCACTCATACTACTGGTAACAAGGCTTATAGGGACTTCTAACTTCAGAAACCACATTGTTGTATTTACGACATTAGTATAAAAGAGAAGTATGTCTATGCTTTTTAAAGACAGGAGACACTGGAGACGCCTGGCTGGCTCAGTCAGAAAAGCATAAGACTCTTGATCTCGGGAGTTGTGAGTTCAAGTCCTACATTCAGTGTAAAGATTATTTAAATATTTAAAGCTGAAAAAAAAAATAAAGACAGCTGAAACTGAAAACAAGAGAAACTTTTCTAATCTGCGAGACTCTGTACTTTCTCCTTCATAGTTTCATTTCTACATGTCTCTAATCATAATAATTATTTATATGTTTATAGTCCTATTCTTACCCTAACATTCTAGGCAGGAAAGAAAATTGCAAGTGGCTAGGTTTCTGTCTTTACTTTGCTTTCCCCTTTGCTAATTTCAGAAAGTGAATCCAGCAATTATAAGTAGTGGGAGACTGATAAGGACTCACACATGCACGAGAAATAGGTTCAATTCAAGCTTCCCTGACTAATCCTTATTATGACTCATTTCAACTTCAGAATTTGTCGGTTGAGGTAAGAAGCTAATTTGGCCTTGAGAAGTGAAATCTCAGTTTGGTACTTTCCTTCTAGTGCTACTAACAACCCCATTATCAAGAGCAAAGTAGGAGGGGCATGAAATATTTATTGAGAGCCCACTCTCACCAAGCATTTTTTGCATGCTATTTTATTACATCATTCAAGTTAACATATTTTGAGTAACAGGATAAATTTCTCTGGCTTCCAAAGGCATGGTTTGTACCATAGTATCTTACATCCCAAAATAAGGTGCATTATTTTTACAATCCGTACTCAATATGATCCTCAAACCATCACCCCGAGATTAACAGTAGGACATTCTGCCAGATCTTGACAGGAAATGGTAGCAGAAAGGCCCGGAGAGAGATTTCTCCTAAATGGTCCTTCTGTTTGCAATCATCAACAGGCCTGTCTCCTCTCTTGCCATGGGCTCTGTCCCATCAAATACAACCTAGTTTTAGAACATAAGAACATAAAGCACATAAAGAAATCAGGCATCATGCCTGGGTCAGTTGTGGCACCCCGAAATGAAAGATGACGAGGTCAAGCTGACTGTCTTCAGTCTGAAAGTAAATACCACTCTGTTATCAACCTTGCTTTGGGGAAACCCCAAGTAGTCACCTTACCTCCCCACTTATAAGCCCATAAAAATACCCACGATTTATTATTACATCCTGCTCCTTCCCTATGAATGGGGTAATGAAGTTCTTTATGGGAGGCTATTAAGGAGCAACATGGATGCTACTATTTGCTACTTATCCCGTATAATTAATAACACCATAACTGTTATTAGAGTGCAGTATTTAGAGAGGCTAGCCTTCCATAAATACAGCTGATTTGACTAAACTGTCAATGGCAGATTTCAAGAAGAACCACTAAAAAGGACATTTACTTTTGAAATATACAATATGCTACACAAAGGCTTTTATTAACATTTATTTCACTTATTTTTTTGGTTCTAATGAAATCATTAGACTTATCAACTGACTACATAATTATAAAGTCAACATTCTTAAAAAGCAAGTAGTAACACTAATTAATTTCCTTCTGGGTATTTCCTTCACAGCTCATGAAATTTCTCTTTTAAAACTCCTTGCAAATATTTGGGTACAAAGCTTTCTCTAAAAGTTGATATCCACATCTTTAAGTACACCTTCAATGAAAATACCGATCAAATAAGAGTAAAATTAATAGCCATATTATGGATTTTCTGCTCTTATGAGAGAGAATGAAAGAAGAATCTGTAAAATGCTAAAAAGTTATGTTTATAGCAAGCACCATGTGTTAATACATGTTCGTGTACTACGTTTCCACTGCTATTTATGGAAATAAACATACTCTAAACTCTTCATCTCATAACGAATATACTTTTTAAGTTCATGATCTTAGGATAAAGTGAGTTTTCACATGTTCCAGGCAAAGTGGACACAAGCATATGATCTGACAAAACTATATGCATGTGAATTATTCAAAGATCATATAAAGCCAGCCCTGTCCAGATTAGATGAGAGAGATGTTGTTATACCTATTGTCAGAATACAAAAAAAAGAAAAAAAAATAAAGATAAAACAGTACTCAGGAGGGCTCTTGTCTATAAGTCTTAAATAAAAGCAAAATTTTAAAAATGAGCACTATAAGTCGCGGGGAATAACAGCAATTAAGGCCATACTTCAAAAAAAAATTATGTTCTCACACAGATATATTTAACATTTTTTATAAAACATTTCCTTACTTTGTACATTTATGGAGCCTCAAAATATCTGTAAGTGTTCCCTGAAGTTACCAATTCAATACTGAGCCAACTCCTATTCTTGAAGTTAACCACTACCGCTAACACATGCGTGTTACTTCTAATTAATTCATGTGTCTGTCAACTTTGTCCTCTGCCTGGCAAGAGTAGGCATTCAATCAGCAGCAAACAGTATCCAAGTGACTCTAGGAGGAATAGACTTTTTCAGGAAAAGGTAATTTAAGAAGAATAAGTAAAAGTCCTTGTTACTAATTGTGGAAAAATATAATCTTGGGGGGATATTTTTATAATGGCATGTTTTCAAAGCTGGGGGTGGGGGTCATGTGATTCAATGGAGGAGGAGAAAGCTGGGAGGTCAAAGCAGGAAATGCCAGGCCAGAGAAGAAGGACTGAACTAGCTGAATTGTATTTAATGCCCTTACATTTTACGGAGTTACTTGGCTTAAGACAAATAGCTCATTTAATTTGGCACCAGAAAATGGTTTCAAATGCAGATAAAAAGGAGTCTTCTCAAATACTTTTTGGAAAGAGGCATTATAAATAAATTTCCTTGAATAAAAAGTACTTTATTTGAACAAATATGAAGTGGGTTACTGGTTCTATTTTGAATTAACACTATGATTCATTTTCATGCATATTTCGCTCCAGATAGATGTTGCTTATTTAAGTGAAGGCTAGAGCTTTACTGGCTCAAAAAAGCAGATCCATTAACTTTACTTTGCAGCTGAACTAATTCAAGTGGGCCAGAATGAACAAATCCTAAGGACTCTAGTCTATTCTAGAACACAAGACGTCACACCCCTTTCCGTACAAATAGAACCAGGGGAAATATTCACAAAAACATTCTCTTTTTCATGCTCTATCAAGCTTCTTTTTAGGCTTGAAGTTAAAAAATTAACAGGCTAAATAACACATTATCACCTTCTCCATATATCTGTATTAATCTATAAAGTAAAAAACAAAAAAAATGTGGATAAAGAATCATAAATTACTTTAAGTGAAGTCCCCATTCCCATGCTAAATTTATATCATCCTTCAATGAGTCGTAGGAAAGAAAACAGGAAGAGTTTGTTGCAAATCTGGATACTACCAATTCCATTCATAGTTCTAAACCTTCATTTACAATTTAGAGTATTTTTTTAATTTTAATTCCAGTATAATTAACATACAGAGTTATATTACTTTCAGGTGTACAATATAGTGATTCAACAATTCTATGCATTACTCAGTGCTCATGACAATAAGTGTACTCTTTTTGTTTTTAAAGTAGTCTCTATGCCCAACCCGGGGTTTGAACTCACAACCCTGAGACCAAGAGTAGCATGTTCAACCGAAGTGAGCCAGCCAGGCACCCCAAAATCTAGAATTTTTTTTTTATATAAACTGATATTCCTAGACTTCAGTGACAAGTACAGCCTTATAAACCCTTCTTGCTAGATCCAAATGATAAACTTTCCTTATTTCAGTAAAGACTGCATTTCAGTATAAATGACTTATTTGACTCCAGTTCACAATTTACGTAGTTCATTTTGCATTAATCAGGTAATTCCTAACCATGTGGTTTATCCAGACCCCAAAATACACAGCCATACATATTTTTCTATGATTGAAGTCCTTCATTTTATATTTCGTATATATATATACTCATGTGTATGTTGACTTCGGTAAGCATGTCTTGGAGATAACAGCTAACTAACATATTTCTGACTGGCCACATATGCAAATCAAAATTAACACAGAAATTCTAATTCTTTTTCTCTCTGGTGGAAAAAAAAAAGAGGACACAATATTGATAAATCACAATTCACTAAAAAGTCAAAAGTGTCGTCCCCACACATACAAAAAACAATCATCTGTTTCAGAAAGGATACACAATTGTTTTATAACTGCCAAATCAATGCCTACAAACATTACACTTCATCCGTTTCACCTATGCTGAACGTCTCCAAAGGTTCCCTACCTGAAGCTGGCCATATTTTAAGTGCAAAGCAGGCTGAGCGCTATCTAAATCTAGATAAAACTCATTGGTTTGTAATCTGCGCGATGATCTATACATCTAAATCTATATGCAAATCAAATGCTTTCCTGCATTCGAGCATTCCACATCACCCAGGGCTAAGGGAGCAGGAGAGAGAGGTGCTTTCCACCTCTTCCCCTGTTACTCTTCTCCTTTCCCTCTATTTATTTATACTAGCTACCTAAATAATTCACACTGCCTGCTTTTCAGCCCGAATGTTCCTCAGAAGAGGCTTACAATGAGCTATTGCAGTCACCAGATGGACTCAGAAAAGCAGCAGGTGGGGCAGATGGCAAGGCGCCCTGTCTGATGCTGCTTGCTTCGGCATGGACTGCATTTTCCTTCCAGGTACATTATCATCATCCTAACGCTGAGCGGTGTGTAGTTTGGGGGTGGGGTGGAAGTGGGGCGCTGGCAAATCCTTTACATGCAATACTAGAGGAATCATAAATTACCAGCTGCCCTCTTCCTCCCCGCCCCCCGCCCCCGGCAACCCCCGATGTTTTCCGCTGTTGCTTTGTTAGTGGGTTGTTTTTTCTGTTTGTTTGTTTGTTTTCTAAGACCACGGTGAAGGTTCTGCGATGCATTTTGGCACTACGCATAAGGAAGGACGCATCCATTTCAAAATTTTACCTCGGCTTAATAAAAAAAAAAAAAATGAAGAAAAGAGGATTAGAGAGAGTGACAGCAGAAAAGTCAAGAAGACGGTGGGGGAGAAAATGTATTTTCACAAATATTTTGCAAACACCACAAATGAAGCGAAAACATAGGTGAGGTGATGACTCAGCTCACGTCTGCAGTGTCTCACAGAAAGGTAAGCTGCCCTTTGCAGATACTGAGGGGAGGAGAGAAAAACCCCATTTTTATAGCCTTTTGACGTTACAGAAAAGACTAGCTATCCCCAAAGTGGGACAACTCTGTCTTCTGTTTCTCCAAAAGTGTGGCATTTCCCTCCCGAAGTCTGTAACTCTATGGTACCAGAACCCACAGAATTCGCCTTGCCTATCACCTGCACTCAGAAGGTTGCAACATCACGATGCCAAGATCATGAGGCAGTCACTCAGTAACATGAAGTATAAATTTTAATTGAGCATAAACACTTGACAAAAATTCTCCGGAGATATTTCTGGCATATTCCGACTGGCAATGGTACCATGATACCATGATTTTAATCCTTCTATAAACTTAACTGATGCCAATATAAATCTTATTACCTAACTTCACTAATCATCTAATGATAAACACCTAAAAATGCGAACGACAATCATTTTAACGACCTGAAGTGAACCAATCTGTATCTTCAAAGAAAATAAAGAAATAAAACTGTTTAGTAAAAACGGACCCACTGAGGAGATGCTGTAGAGACAGGCGAATCAAAATCCTAGGCTTTGGGGAACGGGAAGTCTGGACAGACAGTAGCTATGAAATTACCTCAAGATTAAGGGTAAGGTTTTCTTACAAAAACTACCTTAAGAGTCATTTACTTTGATTAGAATGAGTTTACCAAGTCAAACCTTTCCTTCAAAGTCAAACCACATATAAACCATCCAGGGTTCAAATATATCCCCCTTGCTGTCCCTAGGATCTAGGAGATTTTTTTTTCTTACATGATCTTTTAAAGCATTTACTCTTTTTTCATTTCCAGTCTGAAAACAAACCATATGTAAGGAATTTAGGGTGCTTGAAGATGTAAAGGCAACTTTGGTGATCAAATCTTCAAAGGCTTCATAAGAAAGCAGGGTCAGAATGGCTTTTTAGCCACACCAGACTTGACTATTCTAAGACCCCCAATCACACTCTTGAAATATTCAGGATCTGAATGTACAATTCCTAGTTGTGTTCATGGCACTAGGTTCAGACCAGCCCTAAAAAGCCATAAACCAGAAAACCAGGATGGAAGTTTCAATTTGCTTAAGTTTTAAAACTCTTGCTCCCTAAATTCCTGAAATCATTTTCTGAAGACTGACTCAAGGTTAAACTGGAGGGCGTACGTATAAAAAGCCGCACTTTTAAGTGTTTTTTTAGGCACTCAAGGTCACTTTATATTTTTTTTTATCATTTATTTCAGGATCTTAGTGCCCAGGACAGTGCCTGTACACAAATATTTTTGAATGAATGATCAAGAAAATGTAATTTAATGCACTGAGTTGATTACTTTAATGATCAAAAAAATTGCAAAACAATGCATGTAATCTTTTTGATGCAACATGAAAAGTTACTTTAAGCAATTTGATGCCAGAAAACTGGTTATGAAAAATACACCTCCAAAATCAATGTTAAACAGATATCTTTTAAACTTGATTTCATTAACTATCATTAAACTATTTGCCCACAACCTAATTAACATATACTACTGAGGGTACTGAATAATACTAAACAGAAGGGAATGGGCATTTCTTAGAAAGAAACACATTATGAGGTCAATGCTTATAAGTTAACACTTAAAGATAGTAACTGTAGAATTAAAACATAATTTTAGAATTTATGTATTTCATAATTATTTGGATATTTTCAGTGTATTCAATGTGTGTTAAGACTGACACAATTACACCAGCAGGCAACAGTCCTTCTAAAATAAAAAGCAGTAAAGTCTCAGCTAAAAAAAAATTGCCATTTTAAAAATAAAAAACAATAAGTATAGGCAGTGGGTAAAGGAATAAATAGGTGATTACAATTTAAGGCCTGGCTATAAAAGATAATAAAGGTAATGTATGATACCAGATGTAACTGAAAGGGAATGATAACCATAATTGTGATTTTTAGCATTTCAAAATCATCCTTTAGTGAAGTACATATGACATTCTCAAACAGATCCATCTTATATAAATATCTATAGTTAAACATATTTTTGCAGAATCAGAAATGAGGGTAACGATGTATCATATACATGCAAAAAAAACCCCTTAAATTTTTTTTAAATGGTTGAAAGAAAAATTTATGCATGCATACCTGTGTGTGTGTGTGTGTGTGTGTGTGTGTGTGTGTGTGTATCTATATATATACAATACATTTTCTCTAACTGGTTGAGTTATTTCCCCATTTCAGACCCCCTTCTAGATGTGACCAACTCTTAAAGTTCTACAAGTTCATCTAAACCTAATAAAACACAGATATCCAAATTTAAAAACTTTTTAATTTTATCGAAATGTATAGTGTGCTATAATTAGCATAATTCAAAAATATAAATATATTTTTAGGTGCCACTTTTCTCATTCCTAAACAAATATGGATAAAGTGACCCAAATACCATACATTTGATGCAATGCTCCATTTCTTATATTCACTGCGATTTTTTTTGTGTGTGCCAGCTGGCTTTCTACAGGTATCACTGATTGAAAAAAAGAATTTGGGGGGAGGGTGTACGATCTCTATGAAATTACTTATTTTACTTCTTTGTGGTTTACCTACCCAGGTGAAAAATATAAATTAAGTCATATAATTAAACCCACAAAAAAGGCTAAGGATAAACCAACCAATATTATCCAATACTATCTTGTAAAGGTTGGAGATACAGCTTATGGGATGACCATCAACTTTAATTACTAAGTAAGGACAGTACCTTTGCAATATTAAGCTGTTATTCAAGATTTATCCAGACCACTTTTGTTCTCTTTTGCTTTCCCCTCTGAAAGTCTAAGAAGAATTTTCTACATAAGTTTTGAGTTTATAGTTTAAAAGAGAGAGAGAGAGAGAGCGCATGATCCCTTGCAGGCAGGCACCTAAACAGAGCCATTTGCATAGTTCATTGAACACTGTTTAGTAAACACGAAGTGTAGGGGACCACAGTGGCTTCTGTCTTCTAGTCCTGCCGTCCTTTTAAAAGCAAGGCAGGGGTTCTGTTTTTAGTACACACTTTGGTTCAGTGTTAATCCTGTTTTATGTTGTTCACACCTGCTGCTGACTAGCAGCCTGCTGATGGGCTGGGGCTCACGCTGCTCAGAGAAATCCCACTAACTGAGAAGCTGGACAAAAGCTACTTGTACAGAGCGGCAAACAAAGCCTGGTCAGGGTCCAGAATACAGGACGAGCCGACCCCACGAATCTTTCCTCTCATTTGCAAATAAGGTTCCGATGTCCCAAGTTTACCACCCAACAGTAAATGCAACCAATTATTCTTGTTTGAAAGAAAGGCCGAATCCCATTGGCTTATTTATATTCCTCAGCTTTGTACGACTTCTGGGGAAAATTCATGCCAATACAGTTGTTCTCATCAGGTGTTCGTGCCAGCCATCCTTTGTGTCCTGACCAAAAGAATCTGTACCTGAAGCAAACCTAAATATGAATTTAAAACACCCTACACTCAACCTTTCTATTCACAGAATTTTACATCCAAAATGGACAGAGATCCAAAATATATGTTCTGCCATCAGTGGCCACCGTGTGACCAGGACAGTAACTTGGATGCTAAGACCGCTCTCCCCCAAGCCTCCCACCCTGCACTGCGTGTGCCTAATAGCAAACATCAAAAGGAATGACTTCTTTTTTGATCTTAGTACCAGCGATAAATCAAATTCAGTGCCACAGACAGGGGGGAAATGCACTACGGAGGAAAACTCCGAGACTGACAGTAGGACCAGTTGGAGGCATTCGCTCAATCAAGTTCCGGTAAACGATGCCCACCCTCCTTTGCTCTGAAACAAGATGTAAGCTGTCGTCTGCTTACCCAGAGGGAGAAAAACTTACCCGGTCCTGACGTGACCCTAGGTCAAGATGCACTTTGTGCTGACATTTCCAGGAGCAGCACTGTAACCCCTCTCTCTCCTACCCTTGGACAGAGCCCATCTCCTTCCTCCCTGGGAGCCAGACTCTGCCCACAGGTGGGCACAGAGAGCCCCGGCTGGTCAGCACAGCACAGCTCCAATAGGAGCTGCACATCTGGGGGGTCAAATGGGGACTCTGGGATCACTCTGTCACAGCTCCCGAAGCACCTCTGCCACCTGCAACAGCCAATAAAGCATCATGGGCTCCCCGGCCAGCTCAGGGAGTTCTGCGTCTGCCTAACCCACAGTGGTGCAGGCAAAGTGCTAATTAGCAGACTGAGGTGCTGTTAATGAATGAAAGTGAGGATGAAATATTTGAAGCGTTGGCATCTTTTCCCCATTTGCTTCCGGTTGACCTTTGGCAATATGCTCTTTTTGGAGGGTCAGGACTGGAACCTCCTCCCTTGTTGGTACCATGCTCTTCCTCAGCAGAGGAAAAACTCACATGGATTCTCAGGCAGGTTAGCGACAACAGGTGAGAATCCAGACAAATACATACTTTTTCAGTGTGTATAATACTTGGGACTTGGGAACTCTCTGGTAGTGTTAGAGAAAAAAAAAAAGTTGTTAAATGATACCGTGATATACTCGCCTTAACTGTAGACAGAATTCATGTGTCTCCCGTAACCTGACACAGCCCATCACAAAATAAAAGAAAAACATAACAGTTGTCGCTTTCAATTTGTCTACATAATATGAGCAGCATGGGAATGAATTCAATTATTACGTTGAATCACATGAAAATGCTGATATTTGACCATTTTTTGACCTAAAAAAATGGCAATTTCGTGTGGTGTCACCAAATAGAATTAGAACCCCGTTGCCTCACTTTCATGCAAAAAAGGCTGAAATTCTGTCGGGGAATTTCACGATTCCAAACTTGACTTTCCTACCGATTTGCCCTCGAATGCTACCTCTAGTTTTGTTTTTGTTCTGTTTCATTATCATCAAAGTGGGGACCATTTACCTCAGTATGTCTTTAATTTGAACCTGTCATGATTTGGGGTCCTCAGGCCAGAGGGGACCCAACGTTCACTGGAAACGCCAGTTTTGCACACACATGATGGTTCACATA
>NW_024412470.1:1213379-1266224 GCF_014898765.1 Herpailurus yagouaroundi
ACCCACAGGAGCGGCGGCTCTCGGATCCAGTGACGTTGGGTGTTTCGCGTTGCAGCGTAGCTCAGAGGGCAAAGCAAGCCGTGTGCGGGATCGGGGGTCTCCGCCCGCCACCTCGCAGGGCTGCTCCTGCGCACGCCCGCTTCCGAGCCCAGGGAAGACCACCTTACTCTGATGAGAGTGCTTTCCTCAGGCAGGAATTTTTATTTCGGCTGGAATCTTAAACCATTACATTTCCAGCGATGCATTTTTATGTTTACAATTGACATCTTCATAAAAGAATGAAACCTTTGAGCAACAGCTCAAAAGCATGAAGGTTGCCCGCAGTGGTACTTAAATTATTTTACACCTAAATGGAGCCCGGTTGTTTTTAGTTAAAATTTAATAAACCTTAAACTGATGACCTTTCTTCCGCAGAAAGGCCCAGAGTTGCAAAAACGAACTTTCCAATGAAATATATTTTAAGGAACTAGTGCTGAACAAAGGGCTATTTAAAGCTGAACACTTTGTCAATTTATCAGCTTGTGAACATTCTGTTCCTGAATTCCCCACTGCTGCTGAATGTATAGAACGGTGGTGCCTTGCTTAATCGAATACTATTGATTCGAGTGTGTCACAGTGATCTCATTGAGAGTAATCAATAGTAATCCAAAATCAATCAATCTGCTCTTGCACTATCATTTATCAAATCTGAATACACCAAATTATTTGTAGGCGTCACATTACAAAGAAGAGAAGAGGGTTGAGCTGGTCAAGTTAATGGTTTATATTAAGAGCAAAACCAATACCCCTCTCTTTTTAAGGGGAGGTGCTTTAAAATGGGCTGTGGCTTGGGCAAATACGTTCCTCCTCTCGCTAAAGTATCCTAAGTTTACAATTAATCCCGTTCCGGTCCCGAGAAAAAATAAGATTTCTTACCCAGGGCTTTGCTGTTTGAGTACAAGTGGCATAAACTTACACATGCCCTAACTTACTGAATAACGGCACGCTAGCATTTTACAAGTCTGATAAGCTAAGTTTCAAATGCCTGTCTCCCATCTGCTGGAAAACAAGGGGACTCGTCTGACACAGGCCATAACTGCATCTTCTAACATCAGAAATGATGTTTAATAGAATTGGAGTGGAAAAAGGGATACTTAATTTCTCCTGAGAACGTACAGCATAGATGCACCTGCTTATCAAAGAAGCTGCTGTTGAGGCTGAAGGTTCCTTTATCAACATATTCACCTGTAATTTAGTCGAGGTAATAAATCCTTCTATTCATTATGGCACACTCAAAAGCACCCCTACTATTTAACTTGAATGAAAAAAGGCACAGAGTGTCTAAAACATTTACTTTTGCTAATGTAAAAGTGTTGGCATTTTACTTCATTCCCGATAAGCTGGTGCCAGTGGCGGTGATTATTCTTTTCTTATTCAAAGCCTATCAGCATTTCGAAAAGCTCTCTCAATCTTATCAGGTGTATGAACAGCACAGTTACTGAAAACAGTTTGTACTGCTCCTCTCCAAGCTATCTGATAAACCCCCCACTAACTAACTGCATTTACACACACTCACACAGAAGTTGTGTCTTCCACGCCCTGTAGCCAGATTCCAGTGTGCCAGGGATTTTTGTGCTGGGACATTAACTTAACAAAAATGTCAGCAGTGAGTGCCCCAAACTGACAACAATCAAGAAAACACCATAAAAGCACTCAACTAGAATGTACAACAAACAGAAACACCAAGGAAACAAAGATGGAAAGTTGGAGGCAATCTCTTTGGAACTAGAGAGGGGGTTAACATACTGTGTATGCAGATACGGGCGAATTTCACGTACTTACCTTTTAGCAAAGTAAATCATCCTTTAGCACAACAGATGAACAGAAACAGAAATTTTAAGAGAAAATGTTGCTGCAAGTGAGAGGGTTGAGGGATGTTTTTTGGAACTAAGCAGGCATTTCCCCCACATTTCGGGTTATCTCAGTGTGAAAGCAGAGAGGTTCCATAATGTAAGCAAAGTAAGACAATAGACAATATCACCGAACTTACCCCATAAACTGGAGACAAGATAGAAAGCAAGGCTGTCACATATGGTGACCACATTCTCAGGACAGATTTTCCAATCATTAAAACCCTCATAAATGCTCTAGACATTAAAGTTTTGTTCACTATAAGGAAATAAAAAAAAAATAAAAAAAATACAATTTGAGTGTTTAACCTCTTAGTATTTTTCTCATTCTTCAGACTTAACCAACTGAACAGTTCCATACAAAGGTACGAGGAAGGAATCATCATCCAGGCTAACACAAGTAGATGATCCGCTCTCCATTTCTATCTATTAAAAAATGCTTATACCAGTTCATGGTTCGTACGAATTGAGAGACGTACCTAATCATTTATGGGTAGCTCTTTGGAGCATGAAAGACAACAATGACATTTATAGAACATAAGAGAAATCTAAAACGTACTTGAACAACTGAGTAATGGATTTCTGACCCTGGGAAAGAATGTCTGCTTGGGCTTCTGTGCATAAATTGTCCATTTGTTCCTCACCTCCCTTTGCGGAATGGCTAGGAAAGAACAGAAAAAAAGTGGCCACATGCTCCCACCTGAGCCCAACTCCTGATTCTGTCTAGACTGTAAGAATAGAATGAGCCTTTCCTTAGATGTGTAGAGCAATAAGATGAATTAGTCAAGTCTGTAGTTCAGTACAATTCAGCTGATGGTTGCTTTTCCAACTGTGACACTATGATCCCATGACTGATGAGGCAGGTCTCATTTAAGTCTATGGATAAAGGGATGCTTCTGTCATTTACTGGCCCCAGCACCAACTGTATACAGTCGCTTTCTCATAGGAAACAGATGGAATTCTCGTCAACCATATGCATCGTTCCCTTTCTATGGTCATGGACAGTTGGTTACAGGTATAATATTCCCCCTCAAAATATCAGGTCTGTTTTAATAGATTAGTGATGATGAAGAAAGCATTTAACTTCTGGAGAAGTTAAAGTTCTATGATCATTTGGAATTATGGAGGGCAAAGGGCAATCGATTGAACAACCTCACATTTGAGTTTTTTTCTCTAAATAAGTACGTTGGTCTCTATAATTTTTCGTATTACTCGCTATTTCTGGTAACTCTGGATATAATTTTAGACACTCTTTTCAAAGCAAAAACATTCCTATAAATATAAAATGTAACAGTATCATAACTGCCCTGGGGAAAAAACACCTTTTAAAACATTTAAACTCACATTATATTAAAAACAAAGTAAACATATTTATTGAATGTGTCTTCTATTTAAATTCTCAAAAGCCATCATCAATAAGTAAAATTCTTCCTAGGATTAATGAAAAAGGAATTTTCATGTACAAGGAGAACATTCTGATCATGGAGGAGAAAGAAATTAATAAGCTTCTATTTTCTGTGCGTAAATTCTTTTTAAACTTTCATTTTTTGCATTTTGAATAAGGCATAAGAAAAGAAAGCACAAGATTTTTTTTCTCAGAAAACGTATGCACAGTGCAACAAAAAGAGATGTCCCTTGTTCAAGATGGATTGCCCAGGCTCCTTCTGACCCTCCACTTCTTCACGTCTTTATTTACTTCACACATAGGAGCAACTGAGGTTCGCCACTTCAGAGACTTTTAAAAAATAAATCCCTTTGTTACTTCCACAAAAGCAGAAAGATCTGAACAAGTTCAAGTTATACTCCTTTTTTGTGTGTGTATGCAAAACTCATGATTATCAATGCTATCTGCATTCCCATAGAGTTTTAAAGAGAAGGAAGCAAGCAAGCTGGTTTTCATTACACTTCTATTAGCCATCCATCTCTGGTATAATATGAGAATTTATCGGTAGCTTCCCTTTTATTTAGTACCATCTTAACCAATTGTTTGCAGAGAAGGTGTATGAGGAAGCAAAGTCAAATTGACACATTTGTGATATGCCCGACAGCCTTCAGTATGCCCAGTATTAATTTGTTTTCTTTGGCTAGGTAAGTGTTGCCAAAGCATATTACACATAATGTGTACTTCCAATCAAAATGATGAAAAGTATATATGCAGTTTTGTTTCACTCAAAGAAACACGAGAATGCACAGAAGAATGTATATGACAAAGACTGCCTTTCATAATTAAAATATAAATTTAGTTTCAAGTTCTCTCTCTCTCTCTTTTTTTTTTTTTTTTTACAATGTAATCTAATCTTAGGTAGGCTGTCCATGAGTTTAACACTGTAAGTATTAAATAGATTCTAAGTGGCAGAGCCACGGCCATAGATTGCATTTCTAATGGTCAGTGCTGAATGTTACATATCTATATTCAAATGCACAGAGAGATCTATGCCAGGATATTGAAATGGACTTTAATTGACCAGTGAGAAGTCAATTTATTTAAAACTGCACCTTTTCTTTTAATGCTCTGCCCTAGTGAGCTCTCTTCCAAATATACATTCATTGCCATAAATTATGATGGCATAACATTTGAAGGAATCAAAACATAAAAAAGCACGTTTCCTCCAAACATTTTTAAAAAATGTTTGCTTAAAAAGGGGAATGGATACATGCATGTGCCCCGCATGCACGCAGACACACACACACACACACACACACACACACACACACACACACACACAAAATTGAAATCCTTTCAATTTGATGGTTTTGTATAATTTGCTAGAATTTGGAAAAATACTGAGAAATATCGTCCAAATCAGGAAAAAGAAACACCTGGCACTTCTGTAAAGAAAAAGTAGAGAGGAAAGATGTGTTTGCTAAAACTCTGAATGGAAATTATTTTTAGCAGCTGAGGTTTGCTGGATCGTAGAAAGTAGAAGTCTAAAATGAACTGGAAACCAGAATAAGATGCCAGGTAAATCCTTCCAAAGGCAAAGCCTGTCACTTATCACCCTCAGATAATAAAGAAACTAACTTGGGTCTGATGGACTGGCATAAAGAAACAGCAAGATTTAGAAATAAAATAAAATAAAATAACAACAACCAAACATTAAATGGGCTCAAGGGTTATACATACAAGTAAAGGTAGGAAATGAATCTGGGAATTTAAACAAGAATATAAATAAGAACAAGAATTAAAAGAGAAAGTGCAGTGAGGTAAATGTTCTCTCTCAACACTCATTCAGATTTTTTCAGCAAGAAAAAAATAAGAAAGTGACATATTTATGTAATGCAGACAAATAAAAGTTCTCTTTTGCATTTATTTGGGAGCTATCATGTTTACATTCAGATATATTTGTCAAGCCTCTGTATAAAAAAATAATGCAGCCAAGATCTGATTCAAAACTATTTCTTGGATATGGGCCCACGCCATTAAATTATGCCTTTAATATTAGTAGCTTATTTCCTATTTTACAAATATTTATGATTACTAGATATTGAATTTAGGAATGATCATAGTTAGAAAATCCATGAAATCAGAAACAAATTTATTTATTAGGTTACCTGTTACCTGTGTTTCTATACAGTTCAACCAATTCAGTTTAAAATCGGGACCTGGCAAATACCTGAAATCCCAGCTCCAGGTTAAAATCATGCCTGGCAAATTTAGCTGGCAACTAATTGGTTAGAAAAATACTTGAGATTCACTTTGTCATATAAAGGTATTATGAACACTCTTAGCAGCATATCTCTATTCTACGCATATACGTCTTCCCTTATAGGTCCGTACTTCATTCATACCATACAGGCAAACACACACATGTGTGCATACTACCGACTGCTTTGAATTTTAAAGTGCCGTGTGTGTATTTGTGTATTTATAACTGTATAGACCGTGTACACGCATACACACATGGCTATGAAAATAATCCATAGCAAAACACATAAAATGCAATAAGAAGAATGTCAAGCAGCAGAGATGCCTGGTGTCATCACTGCACTATCAAATATACACATAAGTATGATTGGAGAAAGAGAACCTAAATATTTCACTGTCAGAGAATGTAGAGAACTGCAATTCATTTCTATCTCCTGTGCTTTAGGACAATGACAATTTAATACAAGGCCAGTGGATGTAAAACAGATAAAAACTGAACACACTGGGCCAGTGTAATCAAAGATTTTCTCCAGAGAGCTGGCTAGGGCCGGAGCTCATATGCACTTATAACAGATCAACGTTGTATTGTTTCTCTCTTCCATGAATTTGCGATGAAGCAAAATTTCAAGCAAAGCTTATCTACTGCAGTGACTTTAAAGTTCTGTCGAAACACCTCAAATGCTCTCCTCTTATTTCAATGCTTAATAGGTGGTTCTAGAAAGTTTATTTGCTATTCATTGGTTTGACAGAAATCACTGCTATCAATTGCCACTTGTCTGACAAAGTATCAACCACAAGCAGGGATTTGAATTTGTTTTATGAAATCACATAAGCAAAACCTTCAGGGCTGCGCAGCACTTTAAAAGTAAAACAAAGAAATATTTTCTTTAGTCACTAGGCTAAAACAAATGCTGAGGAATTTTTCACGAGGGATACGGACTTGAGACTGGGAATTATGCCTACCCTCCAAAAGAAGGGTCTCTTCTTTGTCTATAGTTCTTGCAGGAGTAAGGTATTGTGAAAGTATTGTTAAATAGACTCATAGAGAAGTTACCTGCCCTCTTTGATGAATAGCACCATGTATCTAAAATTAATTGCAAAAGTATGGCCCAGCTAATGAGATGGTCCTTATCTTTTCTCAGCAAAGGAAGCACAAGTATTTTTCTGCTGGCTCAATATTTTATAAAAATGCCTAAAGTGTTATTAACTAACTAAAAATCTGATTAAAAGACCTCAAAGACACAAATTATCGTAAATTCTAAAACCTGGAAAACCTGGAGGTAAGCCTGATTTCCTATATTATTTCCTTTTTAAACCTTAATTTCTTTTCTTTTTTACTTCGAAAAGAAAACCAAAAAAAAAATCTTTTCTTCAGCTTCTATTAGCAATTTTAAAAGCTGAATTACAATATCCTTTTTTATAAGATGGTCAGTATACATTACAGGTCAGATTAAATCAAAGAAATATATCAAAGGCCGTCAATTTAGAATTAAAAAAAAAAAAAGAACAATGATACCTTATTGGGGGGAAAACACTGGAAAAATGATCATCCATGCAAGAGAATTAATGGATATCCACAAGGGCTTTGCTAATAACATGGGTTAATTACCGCTGCAACACTAGGCTCAGTAAATAAAGCAGCAGTGCCATAAACACATTAAGATGAGAAACCATCACTATAAGAACCAGCCAACACTATCACCCTTGCCTCTGCCCAGGAAAGGGAAAGCTGTATTCCAGCCCTTTCTGTAAAAGGAGGATTTCTAAACTTACCACCAAATGTATATAAGGTAATACATAAATGCACTGACACAAAGGGCTGGTGAAACATGGGGGGCCCATCATTTCCTCACCACTCCCATTCAATATTTATTCCATTAACTCAGGGACACCTATTTTTGCTTATTCCTAGGAGAAAAATAATATGTTACATAATACACACTGTCTGGACATAGTTTGGGATATGTACAGTGGTTATTATATTTTCAGAAAAACAGAATTGATCTGTTCTCTTTAGTGCTGTGATGGGCAAGGTTACAAGACTCTCCAGTCACCCCTAAGTGCAAGCTAGTTGTCACTTCCAGCAATTTACAAAGAAATCATCTGAAAACCCCACCTACACCCCCTAGCTTTAAGGCTGCAGGTGTTTTCAACAGATTTACAGAATAAAAACAGGAGGAAAAGTAGTATGAGCTCCAAGTCTGGAGTTTAGGTATTCTTTCTTAGAAAAATAAACTTAAAGTATCTGTTCACAGTTCTCAAATAATATCATATCTAAAGTGACTTAGGCAAGCTCCTCTTAAAAAAAAAAGAATCGTATCTGCTCTGATTTAGGCTTTCTGTTGTTGTTGTTACTGTATACATTTTTCCTTCCGGCCTATTTTTATCTCATATATTTTGACATTCTAGTATTACTTTTGGATAGTTGTGTTTCAACCTACGTTAGCTTTTAACAAGGAGAGATGAGGCCAAGGGAAAAAAAAAAAATCAAAACCCTGACACAGAAAGAGTGGACCATACAAAATAAAACTTGTTTAGCTCCAAACAGGTATTTCAAAACACAAATCTGTTTCATTTGCAATGCCTGGATTTCAACCATCAGGCTGAATTCACTAAACTGTTCCCTCCTCGCCTTGCCTGTTTTCGAGTGTTTCAATTGCCTTTCCTTCTTCCAACAGCTGTGACAACTGTTAAAACAGTCAGTAAAATTAAGTCCGCTCTATAATCCTGTAGTCAATGTTACATTTTAATCAGAGGTTGAAAGGGATTCATGTGATGAGCACACTCATTTAGAATGATTAGACGGACACATATGTCAAAATGAGCAGATATATTATTTTCATCTATTTATGCTATCAGTTATTACTGCTATTAAATGTGAAACAAGCTTTCAAGTATTATGCTCTTTAATGTGCTGGCACATTTCCTAAAATAAAAAACACATAGCTATAGGTTAACATTTTAGGCTCTCCTAATGGTGGTCAATAAATTGTATGAATCTTTTTCAACAGCCTCCAAAACAGAAATTGTCTAATATTTTCCTCTGAAACTGCATAACTCTGGTTTCATTTCTGTGTATACACACACGTGATAGGCTTTAACCCAGTACAATTACTATGAATATTAATAGCATGTATAAATTCTGTGGTTTATTAATTGAGACAGAGAGGCAGATGTGTTGCTTAGCATTAGATCTTTCTGTCTGTCCAGTGAACCACGTAACCATCAGAACTGCATCCAGACAATAAATCTGTATTTTTTAAAGATGACTTTTAATTGAGCCAAAAAGAAAGCTAGTTTGAATCTTGCGCCAAAGCCAAAAGGACATGTGCCCTGATTTCATTTAAATGCATCTGCTTTAAGAGGCTTATCTAAACTAATTATTCAAATTAGCTATAAGAAGTTAAATTCAAGAAAACTACTTTAAAAAGAAGCCTCTGGGGGATTTTTAAAGTTTGTTTTGTTTATTTATTTATGGGAGAAAGTTCAGAATCTGGGTGAGCTTGGATAACGCCTCCTTCCTGAGAAGACATTTAGACTCGCCGATTCTACAGCCCAGGTGCACCAACCTTCAGACTACACTTGGGTGGGCAGTCCTACCTTTGTTTGTTTTTCATTTTTATTTTCACACAATTTAAGGTTGTTTCTTGCTTCGAGTGTTTCAAAGTGTAGCAGGCACAACCTTCCAATCTTTCAGTTCCTCCCTACGTCCATCTCTTGGAGACTATACCTTGCGTGAGTGTGTATGTGAGTGTGTGCGTGTGTGTGCATGCACGTGCGAGTGTGCATACACATCTATGCACACAGTCACACTCATACAGACACGAGCAGGCACTAAGACTGCAAATCACTTTTCATCTCTGACTTAATTACAAAGCAATGCAATATACAGTCACTAAGGACAGCTAGTGGACATCTACCTATAATGCACTACCTCGTCTTCGAGAGTTTTAGATTTTCTTCACAATCTATAGAGAGATGTTTGCCAAGAGCACTCTTTTCAGAATTATAACAGTTGGTATTACTGTAATGTGAAAGCAAAGCAATATAACTGACTCAACAGAAAGATGATCCAGTGACAGCTCCCGGGGTATACTAATATTTTATCTTAACAGTGCGTTGAAATTAAGTTTATGACCTACTCGTTTACTCAAGAATGCCTAATTTACTTGTCCTACCCCCCATATGCTTCTCCCCCACCTCTAGGGTTCCAAATACATATATATACCCATATGCATAAAGATATTCATAAATACGAATTAAACTGCATGCAAGAGCAAAAGTACTTTTCTCTATTTTCTGGACATGAAGCATGGCACAAATCCATAATCTGAACATCGTCTATTCAAGGGGAAATTTTAAAAGTCACTAGTGTTTCTTCTTTAGTTTTTTCTCCCCTTAAATATTTATAATGTGTGAAAATCTCATGTTACTTAATGGACTGATTTGTCAGTTAAGTGCCGACTTAACGCTAACCATGCAAATAACATTATTCTAGCCCTGAATTGCATAGGGCTAGTTTTTAAAATTGTTCTCTGAAGGAGAATTAGTAAATGTGCAATTTTGCCTCTAACTCTGCGCGGTAAGAAATGACAGGGAGCTGAAAATATCTGTCAAACTGCAAATACATAAGAGGCACTCAATAGTATAAATCATTTTGAATATTGTATTTTAAAACATCTTTCCTTGGGAAAATGGGTCCTAGTAAAAGATGCATTTTAACAGTTCACTAAGCATTTGTGCCAAGTGCCTATTCTTAGCACCTGAATAAGAAGTGACTGTCACACAGCTGTTTTACTGACAGTCACTGAGCTTTGCCTCAAAGGTAACATTGTAGTCAGAGAACAATTCTCGACTTACTGAATTAGGAGATCACCCTCAACACAAAAGGCACAAGACAGACACAAACAAGCACTCGTGCACACAAAATACCCAGGGCATTACCTGAATCAGTGTGCAAAGATACATTCCGTCCACACACACACACACACACACCTCCCACGCGCACCCCCACGACGAGTTTTAAAAAAGGAAAGAAAAAGGTACCTACTCTTCCTCGTAGTGCAGGGAAAAAGATTCAGGAAGGCAAAGTTCTACCGAATCCATGTGCGACCGGCAACCATTATTTGTGCACCCCAGCTATAAATCAAAGTTTCCTTGACAAAGCACAGTGCAATTAACACAAATGTTCTCCTAGTGACAAGCCTATAGGCACAGCCAGTTGGGACCAAAGCTCTCACACTCTCCTAATCAAGGACTTAAAGCCCCGATTGGAGCTTATTAATATGAAGTAGGGCTTTACATATGCAGTCCCACCGGCCCAGCCGCGCAGCCGATTGGGGGGCCTCTGCCCAATCAGGAGGGAGGCGACGGGAGACTGCACGGAGCGAGCGGAGCCAGGCAGGTAGGCAGGGTGCAGAGAACCGAGGGGACTGAGAACCGGCGGTGGGAGAGAAAAAGGGAGCGGCGACGCTAGCGATCGAAACGCTCCCAGCAGATAACTGTGCTCTCCTCCCCCCCCCCCCCCTTTCCGTCTGTCTTTCTTTCTTTCTCTGGGAAGCTACAAAAGAAACATAACTAACTTAACTCTCTAAGCACTGGAGGGATTTGTCTTTGGTTTCTAACCTAAGACCTACTTTGCCTTGAAAAGAAGAACTCACGCACACTCTCAGTTAATTTGGGAAAGGATTCCGCGGAAGGTAGAGAATTAAGTTTGTCCTGCCCTTGTGTGTGTTTTCAACCCCTGGGGGCTGCTTCGCATTTAGTGCTGTACTTTCCCATTTATTCGTAATCGCGTCTTTTCCTGCTTTCCTGATACATACTGGGCATTTTAAAAATCAAAGGCATTCTTCCAAATTGTTCGGGCATGTGAACCCCTGGGATCGTCATCTCCGAGGCGGAATGCAGTTTTTGCACAACTACAGAAGAGGAAATAGTGCATCAGTACAATTTGAGGGAATGCTCATGCAAATTATAAGTGTAATAAACATTTCTTTACCTCCTGCCTCCCTACATACAGATATACAATGCATAGCTTTTCAACTGCAGGACAGATTGGCTTCTCCAGTTACAGGGGTGGGGGTCTCAGGGCTGTAGGGGGAAATAGTGCATTAAATCCATCTCTGCACTTTACAAAATAAACACTGCATTTGGCGGGGGGGGGGGGGGTATGGAGAGCATTACTACACAGTGCACTAAAAGTGTTCTTAATCATATACTTATTTCAATACAAGCTTCCAAATTGGGAGGCATATACAAATATATGATTTTACCCAAAACATCAGTTTCCAAATAAAATGCAGTGTACGTATTTGTGTCTATGCATAACACACTCTGAATGCTTTAAAAAAATCAACCCAGAAGCATTTTGTAAATCATCACAGAGTCTGGCCACTATAGATGATAATTTAGGAAACTAAGAATTCTCAATCAAAAGTGTTGTTATCTTTCTTTCTTTCTTTTTTTTTTTTTTTTTAACGTGGTGTAAGAAGAGAAAGGCATTTTCCCTTCAATAATGTGTAAGGCGTTTTAGTTTCCGTATAACAAAGAGTTTTCTTAGGTCCTGTTTTAAACCACAGTCTATTTTATACGACCAAACGTATTGGAATAGATACCAGCTATTTATGACAAGCTACTACCTTACGGAGATTGGAAGACCCACATTTTGATACAAGTCAGCTCTACTGCTACCAACCTTTTGCATCTTAAGTGTTCCATGATATAAATAGTATAATCTTTGAGATCAAAATAAATTAGTTCAGATATTTGGTGTGAGTTGAAGTCACTAAATCAGAACTCAACTCTCTCTCTCAACCCTTTCAAATTTTCTAGGTCTTTAAAAAAAAACAACACTAAAATAGAACAGCCACATTAAAATTCAGAATGTAAAAATGACAGACAGGATTTGGTCCCCCCACAGAAGAAAGCAATTTCCCTGCCATGTATTTAGCCATATCTAAGATATGGGTCTGATTCTTTTTATTTGTGGGCTAAATTCATACAAGTTTTTAGATGAGAACTCACATAGCAAAAACTGTGCCTGAGAATACTGTATAAAAGCAGGTAGTAAAAGCTTAATTACCAGTAGCATTATGCTGTCTATATTGTTAAATGTGAACTCTGCAATTAAGATGTAAATTTGGTTGTGAGCAGTGAATTAAAAGAGCTTTGAGATGTAGAAGAAAATCCAAGCATTCTGCAGACACCAGGAAAAAAAAAAAAAGAAAAAAGATTGGTCTATTCAATCTAAAATGAGACATGTAATCATTTTATAATTAAAAAAATAAATAAAAAGCCATTTGAAATAGAAACATGATTTTTCTAAAATAAATGAAAAATATGGAAGCTGCATTAGAAAGAAAGAAAAACATCTTTGGTTCAAAGATCACGATCTTCATTTCTGAACAAACTAAAATTCTCAGGGTAATTGATAGATCCAGTTGTACACATTTTTCAATAATATACCAAAAAAAAAGTTTCTTATATTTTTTCTCAAGACTTTTTCTTTCTAAATAAAGATTATTTAATGTTATTTAATGCACTCAACCCATCTTAAAGTACTTAACACATTCAGATTTTGCACCTGTGCAGAATCCTGTACTGTATTTGGTTTCTTTGCATTATCATGCTGTGACAGAACCTGTTTATTACTCCTTTGAAATGGCTTCTCAAAGACAAGATTTGCAGTTAATTATTTACCGATGGACCTTAAGTCACCACATTTCATAGGAGTTAACTTGTACTTCCTGGAATTTTCTTATTTCCCTTTGGGTACTTATTTGCCCAAGTATGAACCATTTGATCTCATTGGTATATATTTTAAACATATTCAGATTCGTCCGTGTGTAGGTCTTTTCTGTGCTCACAGAGAAACATGCACAAACATCCAGTGTATAGTCCCCACTGATCTTTCACTCACCATATTTCATCAACGCAAGATACAGTGTCCACTGAGCTAGCTGCTTTCTGAATTGCCAGAAGTATACGAGTGTACGTGCACACACGGATCTGGATGCTTCCCTTTGGGAATAGAGCGTTACCTTCACAAGTCAAGGACCTAAGATTACACCTACCGTCTTGAATCCAGTTTAACCAATTTAAAATTTGAAATAATATCTACTGCACTAAACTTGCGAAACGGCTCCCAGAATATTTTATGAACACACAGCTTAGTCATCTCAAGAATCTTCCCCGGCCACAGTTGTCTCACCTTGAAGGGGGAAACAGTGGATAATCACAGGAAACAAACACATCATGAGCAATACTGAGCATAAACCTTTAGAATCTCAACTACAAAGGATACGAGGGAAAAAATGAAACAAACATAGATAAACAGCCTAGAATAAACACATATTGCTAATCAGGCAATACACTTCACAATCTTACCACAAGGAGTCTACCCAAAGCAGGATACATGGAACTAAATAAAAGGACCTCTTAGGACGATTTCACACAGAGTATTAATAAATTACTTAATATCCATCTATTATGCATCAGGCCCTGGGTCCGCGCATAGTTTCAATCTCTTTTTCCTTAAACGGTACGGTCAGAAATATCCAAACAACTTCATCCTTAGGCCCTGACTCATGCACAGACACCAGCGGAAAATATACTTCATTTCCATTTCAAAAAAACAGACGGGCAACCAGCAAAACTCACCTGCCAACAAAAGGTAGCTTCCTGTGTTCTATACCGGAAGTTTTTACTGTGTTTTAGTCAGAATTATTTCCTAAAACATCCCAACAATGAATCCTTACGTCACTAAAAGATGATGAGAAATGTTCATTCTTGCCATTATTGCACGTTAATAGCTATATTTAGTTCCCATCTTCCTTTTGCGAAAAGGAACAGGACTAATCTGTATTAAAATGTCTATAGTTGTCACGCTATTTCTGAAGCAAATTTGATTTTATACTGCACATTGGTCATCTGTTAAATATTTAAAACTAAACAAGGCCTAACAAATTTAGATTTGCAAATGGCCTTACAATCTACCTTTGTGGATCTTTCCTCAAGAACGTAAAACCTTTAAAAAGCTGCTTAACTTTTTGAACCATCTTCCCTGCTGGCTTTGATAGACTATGTATAGGATAATGTACCATACTGCAAAAAAGCAAGCCAAGACTGTTAAAAACTGCTATCTTTCACTCTGAAGGAAAACCCACCGTGAACATCCCTGGGAAAAGAACGCTGATGGGCAAGCAAGAGGCTTAGATAGGAGGATCCCCTCTGCCCTGCTCAGGACTTGGGTGGCCTTGAGCAGGTCCACCTCATTTGTCTCCCCCTACTTTGCTCATCTGTGCTTCGGGAATTCTCTTACGTTGTAAACCTGCTTCAGCACGTACCTTTCCCACGGGGAACAGGAAGACTCCTTTTCGGAATCAGCATGACCACTTTATATCACTACCCAACTGCTATCAATTCATCATACCTCATTTTCTGTTGCCTTTCATTTCTAGGGCACAGGCTTTGATATTTAAATTATTGTCTCGATTGGCAAGAAGCAATCATTTCTACGGAAAGTGATCACTTCCACAGAAGCACTAATAAAAACCTTTCCTTTTGACAAACCTCTTGTCCTATAAATCCATCCCCTTCCCAAATTACCAAGTCCATGTGAAAAGCCCATTCTCTGGGGAGCAATTACCTCACCTCCATAACCCACCAAACTCTTCCCAGTGTTTGTGAAAGTGGGGGAAAAAAAAAGAATCAAAGGAAGAGAAACTGATGGAGGCAATTTGGTTTCTGTTTAATTAATTCGGGATTATTTTACTTTTATTTTGTCAAGCTAATGATATACATGGTAAAATATCAGGAAAAAATAAATTATAAAGTACAGTAGCTCCAATGGGAAAAAGTGACTTTCGTTATGCTGTATTGCCAACATATGTACCCTGGTAAAATACCAAACACATTTTATAGTATCCTATGAGTCTTCCGTAATCTGCATGGCATGTATTTACAGAGCAATAGTTAACATTTTCAGATTATACATTAATAAATGAGTTGCAGTTATATTCTTTCCTGAATGTTAAGCACCATGAGCTAAATGCAGAAAACATTCAAGGTCAATGTCCCGTTTTAGACCTTTTCAGGCGGCTGTAATATTATGATAATCAAGCTTAAAATATTCCTATAGAAAGAGTAAATTAGCCTTTTCACTTGAAAGATGATTATGATAAACAATAAACCTAAGAGAGGACAAAATCCCTATTTTTAAAAGCCATAAATTGTTGACTCAATCATGTGTGTGATAGTGTTGTCCAAAACAAAGGGTAGCTTAACTCTGAGAGGAAGGGGGAGGGGGGCAGTACTGGAAACCAAGAGCAAAGGGGAAGTGGAACAAATATGACAGATTTTAGAATAAAGGAATACTTGCTTTGGTGCCAGTACAACGATCAAATTACCCATCTTAACCTCCCCATTCAGTATCTAGTCAAAGTTAAAAATGTATACAGCCATGAAACATCAAAAAAGCATCAAGTGTGTTTTTCCTGACCTATAAGACTGTTCAACACTCTGTGAGAGTTCTCCTTTCCTATTGCTTCCTTTAACCCCTTTGTCCAAATTTTCGAAGGACCACTTAAAAAAAGGGGGGGGGGGAGCTATATAGCATCTGGTGTCCATATAAAACAGGCTTAGAGGCTATTACGTTACGGTCTTTCTTTCTTATGTTAGAACTATCTGACGCACTCTTTAAGGCTCCTTTTTATAAATGAACACATTTAGGGGCACCTGGGTAGCTCAGTCGGTTAAGCATCGACTTCGGCTCAGGTCACGATCTCAAGGTTCTTGAGTTCGAGCCCTGTGTCGGGCTATGTGCTGTCAGCTCGGAGCCTGGAGCCTGCTTCAGATTCTGTGTGTGTGTCTCTCTCTGCTCTTCCCCTGCTCGCACTCTGTCTCTCTCTCTTTCTCTCAGAAATAAATAAAACATGAAAAAAATTTAAAATATATATATATAAGGGGCGCTTGGGTGGCTCAGTCGGTTAAGCGGCCGACTTCGGCTCAGGTCACGATCTCACACTCCGTGAGTTCGAGCCCCGCGTCGGGCCCTGTGCTGACAGCTCAGAGCCTGGAGCCTGTTTCAGATTCCGTGTCTCCCTCTCTCTGACCCTCCCCCGTTCATGCTCTGTCTCTGTCTCAAAAATAAATAAACGTTAAAAAAAAAAAAAAAATAAAATAAATATATATATATATAAATGAACACATTTGATAGAAATCTGCTTCCCCTAAGCAAGGCAAATTAATTAGGGGTGTGTGTGTGTGTGTCTCATCCCCAGCAGAAGTCAGGAGACCGTGGAAGGCCTCAGTGCCTGCTCTGGAAGCAGGCCTTGGGCTTGGAGTTCAAATATGAGGGATGAGGCTTTGGCCTAGGGTCATGCCACCCATCTGACTCTCAGTTTCCTCTGCTATTAAATGGGAATAACAGTAAGAACAATCTGGTAAAATTGTCATGGGGATTAACAGACTTTAAAGTAATTTAGCACCGCATCTGGTCCTCTTTGGGAGGGACCATATGACCCGATGGGCCAAGACATTGTGACTTGTGCCAGGTGCCCTCACTTAATAATTTACAGTACTCCCTCCTTACACTCTCCAGAGTGCCTCAGTTTGGATAATAAATTTTACTGTCATCCTACACATAGTGAGCCTCCCATAAATGTTAGCCATGTTATTTTTAAGTCTCACTAAATAAAAGAAGGGATCTAAAGAAATGGCAATGTCAGCTCATGTGGCCTTCATCCTTGACTCGGAGTTCAAGGTGCTTAATACAGAAAAGTTTTCCCCCAGTGAAAAGAGCAGTAACGTTTGCCCTAAGAGGATATGAACTGCTTGCTGGCATACGCGCATAGATTGGCGCAGTATAATGAGGGGGATGAAAGATGTCCCCCTTAAAGCTAACCATTGTGTTTTGTGCATGAGTCTGAAGAAGACAGATCTGGGAAAGTTAAGTGATTCCGCTGACTCTCCACAGCATTCAGTGGTGCATTGTTTACCAGAAAGAAGGGGAGAGAGAAAGTGTACCCTTTCTCTCCCTTTAAGACATTCTTCCACATCCCTCTACTCTAGCAGTTCAGTCAATAATGCTGTTGATTTTATTACTATCCTGAGCACAAGCTCATTCACCCAGGAGCTCCTTTGATCAGATATTCCAAGAACTCAATTTCTTCACAAGGCTTTGCTCTTGTTACATTGAATGGCCACTAATCTATGGCAGAACACAAAGTCTGGGCAACAGGGAATTACAGACAGGGAAAGACCACAGGGATTATGAGTCCAACTTGGTTACCTCGCAGGTGAGAAAAATAAGGCTCAGAGTGGCTAAGAGTCTTAACCCAGGTTTCACACCCAGGTAGTAGAAAAGCTCATATTAGAAAAGATTACATGTCTCCCCTTTCCAGCGCTTTGTTAGTAACAAGCTCTTAATGTTAATCTCACAGTCGTTGACCACACTCCAGTGCAAGGGACTCCAGCTGAGACAGGAGCCCTCGGAGGACAAAGGTCCGAAGTAAGAGCCAAGGGACATCACATCCCAAGAGATAAATACCCAAGTGTATACCAAATTGTCTTTCACTTTCTCCAAAAGCTTAGAAAGACAAAAAGACTGATATATTTAAAAAGCCGTGGGGATGAACTGGTAGAGATAAATTCTCTCTTTTCTCTCCAGGTATTTACTTGTCCTTTCCCGAAGCCATTTGGCCTATCATTTCCTTTAGAGATCCAGTTTTTATTAAGTGGCCACTCCTTTCCCACCTTAACCCCTCCCCAACTGTCATGTGTGAGGCTGCACCAGTTCTGAGGGTCTCCCCAAAGCCAGCAAGGGAACTCAGGAACCAGTCCCGTCAATGTTACAGAAATACAATGAGGATGTCTTGAATGAGTGAGTGGATGAGTGGATGAATGACCAATATTGTTACTTGGTTTACTGCTGCCAAATGTAAAGATTATAATTCAGTGAAATTATTAGAGCAATGTAATAGAAAATTTTAAACGATAAGATGATATAAAAAAATCAGAAGTCAGTGGAGAGGAGGGAGCTGGTAGAAAGAGACAAAAGAGAAGGAAAAAAAAAAATGAGAGGACAAGATTTGCTGTTCTAAAGTGCTCCTGTCCTTCCCTAATTAGTCTTCTGAGAGATCACATTCTTCCTCTTTTTTCTCTTTTTTCTGTTTTCCAAATATTCATACTAAGGACTAGATAAGGAAAAACAATATTTATTATTAAAACAATGCTGCCACATCAGTACTTAAATCTATGACCCTCACCAGGGTAACATGAAAACATTTTCTCATTTAACCTGACAGCGAGGCGTTAAAAATCACCATATCCCAGATATGTCCTGGAAACAAATCCCTTTTTTTTTTTATAAAAGTGTTCAAAAATAGCTCTTGTATACAACACAAAAATCTCTATATTAAGGATTCCAGGGTCTCCTTGGTTAAATGTTGACAAGGCTCCCTTGAAGAATGGCCATATAGCTCCATTTCTACACGGCATTATGCTGGAACAGCACTGAATACTGAACACTTTCAGAAAGGAGGTGGATCTCTCTTCTTATGGGAGAGGAAGAAGGGAATTAATCAGCAGAAAAAGACAAAGGTCTTGGCTTTAGGCCACTCTCTTCCTCTCTTTACTGCCTGTAATTCTTTAACCAAGTCCTGCATATTCTGTTTGGTGGTTTCATTCCAAGAGCAAGATACCGGATGAGAACACATCACATCAGGGAGAGCCAAAAACATTTCTAGAAAACGATAGTTTGGATGCAAAAGAGAGTGAGGCAAAGAATTCCCTCCCCATTTCCCTGGTAGATTAAAATAACAGGAATGGTGATGGGGGAGGGGACATGAGGACAATAGTCACTCTGAAATCCTGGGGGCTCTTATCTCACCTGTGGTTTGTCACTGCACAGCCATTTGTGTCAGGAGCCCTATCCAATCAAACTTTGTGTTACAGAAAAGCAAATAACATAATTAAAGACCCCAGTTTTTTAGAGTTCAGTTACCACTTGAATTAGAACACTAAATAAATCAAAGACAATTTTCATCAGGGAGAAGAGAAAAGAAACAGATTAATTCACCCTTGGAGAAATTGAAACATTAAACAAAGAAGTAAAACTTAACAAAGGAAGCAGATTTTTCAAACTTTACATTTTTAAAATATAACCAGGTAAAGAAGTGTAGCTGTAAATTATAATTTTTTAATTGTAATTAACAGCTAGAATATCTCATATTTTTGCTATAACTGAACATCAACAAAGCAGTTTCACACGTGCTTCTTTTGTTCCTCACAATAACCTGGTGAGGCAGGAAGAAACTCTATTATTATTATTCCCACTGTGTAGATGACAAAACTGAGGGCCAAGAGTTTATTTCATTGCCCAAAGACATTCAATTGTTAGGTTGCCAAGTCCGGACATGAATTTCTTGTTTTTTAAATTCCACCTTTCTGGCACTTTTCATTCATCGCAAGCGGTTTCCCATAAATCTTGTTACATCCTCTTTGAAAGACACACAGGAGAACAGGAAAGCAGGCACCAGTACACATTTTTGCTCACCAAAATACTCATTTTAGGCAAGTGAAGGAGCTGCTCCCACGAGCTGTATACCTTATCCCTCCCTTTCTTACTGCAGAAACACCTACGTACTGGATGCCCAGCCTGTACCCAGCCCTGTGTAAGTTTCCTGGGATAAGCATATACCTTAGTAGTGAGAATGTAAAACGCAGAAAGAAAACCTGAGGTCTCAATTTCCCTTCTCTATCACTGATTTCTCAGAAAAGTTCGGTGTACCTCTCTGTTAATCAGTTTCTCTTCCCTAAGTTTCAGAGTGATGTAGCTAAAGTCTAATTCTAGAATATCTAAGCCAAAGAACAAAGAGGCTTAAGGAGGAGCAAAACCATTCTTCGTCATTTTTGTTTAATTAAATTCAATTTTAAAATCAACAGATTTGCCTGGAAATTTTCTAAAATTTTGTCATTCGTAAAAAAAGAACTGGAATTGGGGCACCTGGGTGGCTCAGTCGGTTAAGCGACTGACTCTTGATTTTGGCTCAGGTCATGATCTTATGGGGTTCATGGGATCAAGCCCTGAGTTGGGCTCTGTGCTGACAGAGAGGAGCCTGCTTGGGATTTTCTCCCCTCCCCCACTCGGCTCCTCCCCAGCTCATGTGCACTCACTCTCTCAAAATAAATAAATTAACTTAAAAAAAAAAAAAAACAACTAAAAACTATAATCAACTCATATAACGTAAGAGCTTTATAAACATCAGTGTTATCTTCAGGATTTATTTCATCTCTCCAATCTTTCCAGAAGGCTGTAGAAGGGGCCTGCACCGCATACTGCCAGGTGTCTTAGTCCTGGCTATATTATGGCTAGGAAGATCTTGAAGGAAACATGGCTACATTTTGTTTTCTCTATTAGCAAAGATGATTAAATGAGACAGTATTAGCTTTAATGGGCTCTTTCTGTGGTCACAGCCTCCCAGTTTGGCCCCCCCACTGGCCTCATTTCCATCGACCGAGCAGTCAGTCCTATTCAATTATTCAATCCCAATCAATATTTTGAGATGTACTGTATGTAAATGTAAACATTTTGTTTATTTCTACTGGACTTAATTCATGTGCTCTTACTGCGTGAGAAAGTTACATATTTATAAATAAACCATGTGGAATTGCAAAGAAAGTATTCCTTTCTTTGTAATTCTGGCTGTCACTTAGCTAAAATGCTTAGCAACAAAATTTACAAAGTACACCGAACACCCTTCGGATCCTTGGAGGCTAGCTGAAATGTCTGTTCTTCTGTAAGCCCTTTCCAGGGGTCCCCAGGCTGAATCAGTGGCTCTCTCCTCTGTGTCCCATAATGCTTTGCACCATCGACATGCTTTATCTGGTTTGTATCATAGTAGGTTGTACTTTCTCTGTGTTCTCCATTTTGTAAACTTTTTTCTAAGTTTATTTATTTATTTTGAGAGAGAGAGAGAGACAGAGAGACAGAGAGAGATAGAAGGAGAAAGAGAGAATCCCAAGCAGGTTCCACACTGTCAGCACAGAGCCCCATGTGGTAGCTTGAAACCCACAAACCATGAGATCATGACCTGGCCATAGTTGAATGCTTTACCTACTGAACCACCCGGGGCACCCTTCCATTTAGTAAAGTTCTTGATGGTTTTTAATCATCTGTCCGGTACCTAGCACTGTAATTTGGACACTTTAGACTCAATAAGTATTTGCCCAGGAAATTGCTGATTTTGCCCAAAATCATTGCATTCATGCTGCTTGATTTTTTCATAAATGAGTTTCAGTGTTTCTCTGAAGAAATCTTGTCAGTATTTTAATGGGGCTACTATATTCACTCCTTAAGAATTAACTACTCACTAAATAAAACTGTACTTAGACTTACGAGAAAAGAAGCGTTGTTATTTTTATATTCCCCTCCCATCCCCGCACCCCTGCCCCATGAATTAGGAGAAAATGTTGACTGTGTTTTTCAGTATTCATTTTATTCTTTTTTTGTATTTATTTAAAAATTCTTTTTTAACGTTTATTTACTTTTGAGAGAGAGAGAGAGAGAGACAGAGCATGAGTGGGGGAGGGGCAGAGAGAGAGGGAGACACAGAATCTGAAACAGGCTCCAAGCTGTCAGCACACAGCCCGACTGGGGCTCCAACTTGGGAATGGGAGCTGAAGTCAGCCGCTTAACTGGCTGGGCCACCCAGGGGCCCCCAGTATTCATTTTATTCTTAAGAAGAGATTGCATAGTGATAGCAAAACCCTCTCTTGTCCCTACCCTTGCCACAGAAGAGAACCTCTAGACAAATGTTTACTAGTTTTGAATCATATTTTAAGTTGTATTCATAAATAAATCTACATCCTTAGGTGGCCCTGACTGGTGTCAGGTAACTGAATGATTTACTTAAGAGCTTGGTTTTCTGGGTCATCAACTCCTCTCTTCTTAAGAGAATAGAAAGGAAAATTCCTAAGTGGGAGTTTACAACACATTAATGAGTAGCCTTTCTAGACTGTATCGTTCATCCCAAATCTGATGCTTCTGAAGAGTTAAACAATATTTTAACACAAATATTTATCCCCTCAAATTAACATCCACCTGACTTTTAGGGTAAGAGGAAAAAAAAATCACTGAAGTTCCCCAATCTTGCCCAGAGACATGAGATATGGTAGAAAAAAAATGCTTGGGAAGCAACAGTTCTCGGGCATCTGTGACCTTGGCCATAGCATTCCACCTCATTGGGCTTCAGTGAAGAATGGGATGGGACTAATGCAGTAGTTCTCAAAGTGTGGGGCCCAGATTAGCAGACTGTGCATCAACCGGAGGCCAGTTAGAAATGCAAATTCTCAGGCCCCACAGGTTGGAGCTCAGAGGCTGGAGCCGGCAATCTGTTTTAATGACCACTGGAAGAGATTCTGACACTCCCCAAAGTGTGAGAACTGCTAGGGTAAAGGATCACTAATTCTTTTGCTCTAAAATTCTTCAGCAGCGCCATCAGGAACACATGCAGCTTCTATTATAACAAATAGCTCAGAATTCACTTTGTTATTCACTGACTGCCATCTAGATTTTCTAAACTTCATGTTTCAAGGCACTGAGTCTTATGAGTCAAGTCCTACAACAACAAAAGCCTAAATAAACAAGCAAACAAACTGCCTTCCACTACTAGGGCTGATCCAAGGACAGGAATGTGGTTCTTGCACTTTTAGAAAACTCTAAATCCAGTGCTTTGGTTTCTCTTCGTGTATGCTCACTTGTTTTCACTCAGCTTGTCCTGATTCAACATCTGAAGGAAAAACCTGAAAATCCTGAGGGACAGATATGGTGCCCAGAAGAGCTGCAGACAACCGGAAGACAGACAACCAACCCGGAAGAGCTGGTTCCCTCCTTGTTTTGAGGCTGGCTTCTACCATTCCTTAGCTGGTGGGCTGGTGCATGGATGGACCTCTTCTATGTGCCTGTTTCCTCATTTTTAGCAAGGTGATGATTCTAACCACATGTTGTTATTAAGAGGATTAAATGAAATGCTCTGTACAGCAGTGGTTTCAACCTTTGAAAAACTGTGATCCCCAGGCTGCACCTCAGCCAATTAATTTATAATCTCCAGCATCAGGGGTTTTTAAATCTCCCCAGGTAAATTCGCTATGCTGCCAAAATTGAGAGTTGAGAACCACTGGTAAATTGCTTACCACAGGACCCGGAATCATTATGTTACCATTACCGAATCATATAAAGGAAGCATAAGTAACAGCACGACCATGGTATTGGAAAACCTAGTTTCAATTCTGGCTTTTCCACTTGTTGACTTTGTGATCTTGGGCAAGTACCTAAACTGTTTTGAATTGGCGTTACCATCTGTTAAGAACAACAATCGGGGCACCTGGGTGTTTCAGTCCGTTGAACTTCCACTCTTGATTTCGGCCGAGGTCATAATCTCACAGACCGTGAGATCGAGTCCCCGTGTGGAACTCTGTGCGGACAACACGGAGCCTGCTTGGGATTCTCTCTCTTCCTCTCTCTTTGCCCCAACCTCCCTCGTGCGCGCTCTCTCTCTCTCTCTCTCTCTCAAAATAAACTTAAAAAAAAAAATAGAACAATCACACTAATATAACACTGTACGCTAACTATACTGAAATTGAAATTAAAAAAAAGAACAACAGTTAACAACAGGGAAGAGAGGATAAAAAATTCCTGCTTTACTTTATCAGGAATTTACAAAAACAAATGAGATCATGTAAATCCAAGCTGACTGTGAATTATGCAAATATAAGGACGGATTATTCTTACATATAGTCTATAAAAACTACTTCTAACCTGCAGAAATGTCAGTGGCCCATGTTCTAAGTCTGGTCACTGAAAGCAAGTGACTTCTAGACCTTCCCTAGTCCTGCTGATGAGGCACCAATTTTTTGTTGTTGAGGCCATGCTATTGTCCTAAAGCCCAACAGTAATCACAGAATGAGATCATCTGGCTCCACAGTGGAATCGCAGGGAGACTTTTTAAAACTGTAGAATCCTCGTTCTCTCCCCAGTTCTCTGGGTCAGAATCTCTGAGAGTGGCAGCCACACAGTGGTATTTGGGGGAAGAGGTCCACTGGCGATTTCAAACTGCAGCCCATGGTGCAAAAGACAGGAAAAAAGTGGGGAAGCTGAGCGTGACCTCACATAGCTGAAGTCAACCCGGAAAGCATTTTGGGCCTCGGCTTTCATGCGATGCTGTCATGTGTGATGCTGATGTCATGCCAAGGTGCCAGATTTTCATGGATCCATCGGTTTATGATATTTAACTAAAACCATCGGTTTATGATATTTAACTAAAACAAGTACAATATTTTCAAGCATCAAGGAGAAAAAAGTGACCCACACAATGTTTTCACTGGGTTGCTGAGTATAATTTAAAAGGATGTTCTGGGGCACCTGGGGGGCTCAGTTGTTAAGCATCTGACTTCGGCTCAGGTCATGATCTCATGGTTCATGAGTTTGAGCCCCACATCAGGCTCTGTGCTAACAGCTCAGAGCCTGGAGCCTGCTTCAGAATCTGTGTCTCCCTCTCTCTCTGCCCCTCCCCCACTCATGCTCTGTCTCTCTCTCAAAAAAATAAACATTAAAAAACAAAAAAGTATGTTCTAACACTGTGCTTCAGAATAAAAATGGATGTGAAATGGTTAAATAAAATATGAATAGGGGTATCATAAACAATAAAATCTAGTTGCTTTTCATTTTCTTCCTTACATTCTTACGCATTGTTTGAAAGGTTTTACAACCAATGGTGATTATGTCTCTAAGAGATAATAAATGAAATTGAGAGCGTGTGTTGGGGGTGGGGGGTGGGTAGTGCTGAATGGAGATAACCAGATGCCGGATCTGAGAGAGAGAAAAAAAAAAAATCAGCTCACTTGTAAGTAAAAAATTCTAGAACTTTCAAACTCCTGGCAGATTCCTGAACACTCATGCCTGCATTTCATTTTTCTCTGCTTTTCCCTGTTCCTTCTGCTTAGCAAAATCCTACTTATCCTTAATACTTAGTTCACCTGGGGGGTCAGGGAGACTTCTTGTAGGACAGAGACCCCAGCATCTTCTCTCGTTTCCACTAACCAAACGCTATTGACGTTTTCCTCTTAGTTGTCTGATTCTCCCAGGACTCTAAGCTTCTTGAGAATAAAACTGCGTCCTGTTCATCTTTATAAATAATCCCAGCTCTTAGGACAAGTGCACAAAAGGTGATCTCCAAAGACTCATTAAACTGAACTAAAAAGCTGCCTGGCTGTGGGAAACAGAAAGGAATTCCTAAAGAGGCAAGAATAAGATGTCATGCAATTATAGCTTTATTTTTTTAATAACACTCAGCAAAGAAGATCCCTATACACAAACTGTCTTCCATGATCTTCCGGACTTGCTACTTGAGGTTAAGTGACAGGGCTGCCAGGGACCCCTGCCCAGTGGATTTAATGGCAGGTGCTTTGAAATGCTAACGTCTGATTCTCTAGGGGCTGCCACAGAGAGTCTATAGCACCGCTTCTCCAAGGGAAGCATCAGTATTACCTGGAAACTGTTCGTGTCAATTCTCAGGGCCCACCTGGAGAAACCCAGGGTGGTGGGGCCCTGCAATCTGCATTTTATCAAATCTTCCAGGTGATTTTAATGCACGCTCAAGTTGGAGACCCACTGATCCAAACGAAAGGATTGAGGAGAAAAATGAAAAAAACAATCTCTGTGTTCAACTTCTTTTCAAAGTCGATTTCCCTACTATGGCTCTTCTATATCCGCGGAAACCCAAACTGATGAGCAGGTGTTCCAGAACAGGCCGAGACGCAGCAAAACCTACAATTCCCACCTCTGGCCCCTCGGGAGAATGAGGTTTAATGCAAATGACAAACCTGTCTCTTTTCTATAGTCCATCCAGACAGACGCTTTCATTCGTCACTATTTTCACTGCAGATTGTCTTGTAAATGTGGCCACGGCCACATCTGAAGTCCTGAGTCTGACTCCTGACCTCCAGAATGTTAGCCCCTTTCCTGCTGAACAACAACCCCTTGGATCACTGACTTGCTATTATTTTATGCTTAATAGGCCTGATCTGTGCAATATTTTTTATCAGGCTACAGTCCTATCTCTAAATTCTCTATTTTGAATGAATACCGATTTTGTGACATGAAGTCTGCTATATAATGAAATGCAAACAATGAAAAGGCTAAATCAGTTTACAAAAAATCTATTTGTCAAACAGTGTGGAGATGTTCCCAATTCAGTCCAGGCAGTTCATGCAGCTCTTGATAAGGGAGTTAAAATGTGGCTGTTCACCGAATGAAAATAAAGGCATCTGCACCACAGATACATTTTCCTTTCAAAAGTCTTTGTTGTAACTTGTAGCTAATTAAATGCCCTTACACAAGAGACATACACACACAGCAAAATCGGAGAATTTTCTTACAAGGGAGCGAGGGTTAAGAGAAGAGAGCAATTCTGGCTTCCCACATACCGTTCCTTATATGACATTTACATTTCTATACAGCTTCATCAGCCTGACAAAAAAGCACAAGGGGAGGCCTTTTTTGTTCAATTTTGGATTTAGAGAGATTTCTAAGCCCTGCAAAGGAATGTACTTAACATTATAAAAAAGGAGGAGGAGGAAATGGTAACCCTGTCTTAGATGCTTGAAGAAAAATAATGCTTTCCACACACCTTTCTGTAAAGTCAACAGAGTAACTAAAAAATTATCAACAACTTAAAGGGTTCAAATATTTATTCGTAACCATCTTCCTTGCTCCCAGAGATTATTTGCAGGCCAAGGTGTTCTGTATTAAACTGGACATTTATTGGAATGGCTTTGAATTTACCATGTCACATTTATCAACATAAGGTTTTATATATATTGACATTCCTTAATTTTTCCACGTTCTGAATTAACTTTCCATTGGGCAGATTTTAAAGTGTTAGTTTTCAGCCGGAATTTAAAAAAACATCTCAACGTTTATTTATTTTTTGAGAGACAGAGACAGAGGGAGCCAGCTCAAGTGGGGGAGGGGCAAAAAGAGAGGGAGAGAGAGAAATCCCAAGCAGGCTCTGCCAACTGTCAGTGCACAGCCCGGAGTGGGGCTCGAACCCACAAACCACGTGACCATGACCTGAGCCAAAATCAGGAGTCAGACGCTGAACCGCCTGAGACACCCATGCGCCCCTCAGTTGGAATTTGTTAAATCATATAAGAAACTGATTCTCCACTGTAACTTGCATTGACTTATCACAGCCCCTAACCTGTGTCTCTGCTCTTTTTCCACAATCCTGTCTCCACATGGGAAGACCGTCCGATGTAACAAAATCACATTGGCTAGCAAAACAGAACGTTGTGTAAAGGGAGAGCCATTCCTAGAGAACTAAAAGCTCTCTGAGGTCAGTGCAGTTTATAGTTACTTCTTCATACCTGTTCATAATCCTGTGTCACTACACACCTGGACTCCCACGACCCTGTGCCAACATGCCCGCACATACCCACCTATGTCTTTTCCACCTGCAAATTCAGAAAGATCTCCTCCCTGGAAACACAGCATATCGCACCATCCCTTTGTAGTCTCCTTTCTGTTCGTACCTAATTGTATTTCTCCCATTAAACTGGAAGCTCCTTGAAGGCAGGAACCCTGTCTTACTCATCTCTGAATTCTTGGAACACAGCTTAGGGCTGGACTGAGAGAAGATGTTCAATGACCGTTCACTAAACAAATTAATGAATGCAAGTATAGCGGGCACACAGCCACATACCTTGTGAGCTTTGGATTGTCACTGTTATGAGAAAGGGTAGGTTATACAACGCTTTAGTCATCAAAAAATACCACACTTCTGCATGTAAGTGATGACAACAAACATGTAAGTTTCTAAGATCTGCTGGTTTTATCATTAAATCATCTCTGTATTCTCCAAGTTAAATTCCAAGTGCCTGAATCTCCTAGCGAGTGGTTTTAACTGGTCTCCTGTCTCCAACTTTATGCCTCTTTCTCATTCAACTCAAAAAGTATGCTGTTCTCAAGTACTCTGTCTCACATTTTCCATTGCTGTGGGTCAAAATCAAGGTTTTTGTAACCTGAAATTCAAGTCTGTTCACAATCTGACCTAAATCCTCTTTCCTGGCATATTTCTCATAATTCTCCTTCAAAAAACCTAGGTATACCAACCTCCACTTAACCCAAACATACTGAAATACTGAGAGCACCCCTGCTTCCGGGAGTTTTACTTCAGATAACTACCCCAGCCTTCCATTCCCTCCCTGGTGTAATGCTCTTCATAGATGAGATAAGTCTTTACAAAGCAGGCTAGAGCCTTAGAAAGGACACAGCCAATTCTCCTTGGAAGAGGGGAGGAAGGAGATAGGTTTTCTGACCTAGCCTTCAAAGACGGTTGGGGTAGGAAAGATTCAGGGTAGGTGAAACAGTCATTAATGACAAAAGAGAGGCACATAATCATACATCTTCAATGGACCAGAAGTTCCTTGAGGCCAGGAACTGCCTGATTCATCTTGACAGTCCCTGTCAGAATACTTTGTATTCAGCAGTTGGCCAATAAATATTTATTTAACGAGCCTTTATCCATTCCTGCACTAACTCCCTCTTGCATATACTAGGTACTCAATAAATACCAGTTAAATGACGAATGATTTCTTAATCTTTCAGTTCTTTGAGAAATGCAGAAATGAGGAGAGAGAAAATTTCAGTTCCTAGGGGAAAAAAAACTTAAGAAGAAAAAATTAATGGTTAGGGACACAAAATATGCTTACTTTGTTTACACACCCAAAATAAACTGCATGTAAAAACTAGTTAAAATGTTGTGTTCACATCGCCCTCTGGTGTTAGACTCTCCCAGACAACAAAAAACCTGAAAATTTATAGTTTTGGGAGATTTTGCCTCAAAAAAGGGGAGCATTCTACCTTTCCTGATAAGTGCAAAATATAACACTGAATGAGGACAGTAGTGTCTTTCCACTTTGCTTCAGTTGTTAAAGATTGAATTCTTAACTCCAACAAGGTACGGGGCCTCCAGTATATCTGCTTAATGGAGTGATTTCCTCCTTTGGTCAGTCATTAGAGAGTCATTAGAGACCAACGCATTGAGGCTGCTAGCTGGATTACAGGTCCTTGTAGAAAAGGTGTGCTTTCAAACCAAAGAAGACATGACTTTGCACCAGTAGCATATGGTGAAAGTTGCTCTTTGCCAAATTTGGCAAGTATGAGAAAAGTCGGGCAGAGAATAAAAGTTACAGGACAGGCACAATCTATTCATTTGCTATGAGTGGTAGGAGAGGATGCCAAGGTGGCGAAACTAACACATTACACCATCTCAAAGTGACGCTTAGTATCATGGAGAGAACCCTGGAATAAATATCTCAGTCATAAAACCGTTTTCTGGCCATGGCATAAAATTCATTGATCCCTCATATTAAAAATACAATGTTATTGGTCTTCGGGGAAATTTAATTTAGAGGGTTGGTTTAAATTTTCCAAAAACTAAGAGCATAGGGACACCTGGGTGGCTCAGTCAGTTTAGGTCATGATCTCATGGGCCGTGAGTTTGAGATCCGTGTCGGGCTCTGCACTGACAGCATAGAGCCTGCTTGGGATTCTCTCTCTCTTTCTCTGTCTCTCTCTCTCTCTCTGCCTCTCTCTCTCTCTCTCTCTGCCTCTCGTTCTCTCAAAAATAAATAAATAAACATTAAAAAAACGCTAAGAGCATATTTGAAGGAAATCTTGGATCCAGAAATGTAAGCTAGAAGCAGATCTTGGCACAGATCTTTAAGAGTTTGCCTAGCAGGCTGTTAGCCACAAAGTGCTCTCCCATCACCAACATCCTCACCACACTCATCATTGTCACCATCATCATCACTTGCATCAGGATTATGGTCAATGTTGCTAAGTGTCACAAGTTTATTGTATGCTAGGACTGTGATCAGCATTTCCCATAATTTAGCTCACCTGAACTTTATATTTTTTTTTTAGAGGGAGAGAGAGAGACTATGAGTGGGGGAGGGGGCAGAGGGAGAGAGAGAGAAAGAGAGAGAGAGGGAGAGAGAGAGAGAGAGAGAGAGAATATCTCAAGCAGGCTCCATGCTCAGCATAGAGCCCCATGCCCCATGCAGGACTTGATCCCATGACCCTGGGATCATGACCTGAGCTGATATCAAGAGTCGGACACTCAACCGACTGAGCCATTCAGGTGATTATTAAGATTACTAAGATTATTAAGATGTAATCTTAATAATATTCCAGTTTCGCTGACTAGGAGACTGAGGCTCAATAACAGCTACACAATGGGTAGCATAGCAACAGACACAATTCTAATCCCACTCATGGGACACTTCGCAGGTGCTGTCAACCATTCTATTGCCAGCTACTAGCTACCAGATCTTCCCTTTACTTGCAATTCCTCTCAACATGGTGCCACATGGCGCGTGGTCTGTCCCTTTATTCCACACCCCTCTTTTCTTCTAAGGTGCTGATAGAAAGGTTTGAAAGGGTTAAGTGCTTGAAGAGAACAAAGCTAAAAAGATCAATCTCTGGTGGACAAGGAACCATGAGGGAGTAAGAAATGTACCATCTGCTGGAGTCTCTTTTACTTTGTGTCTAAACAAATGTCAAGGAAATAAGGAATACCAAACTTCAAGGCATCAGATCAATTTATTTATTTATACTATATTTGGCAAGCGTTTATCACATAGTTGTTCGCACTGTACTAGGTGCTAAACAAAATATTTACACACAGGAGCAATGCAAGCCTACATCTTTTCCTCAGAAAGTAAACGCCAACTGTACAATATTCGTAGAGTAACTCATTTGATGTTTTAATCAAATCTTTTACCTCACTTGAGTCTAGTCCTGCACGCGTGCGTATGCACACACACGTACACGCCCCTCTGAACACAGTCCTGAAAGCAAAGGTTCAGTAGTGCTAGGGATCCACAGATTTTAGTCAAAGACTTTCAAAATACATGCCACGATTAAAAAGTAAGTTTAAGAAACGCACACAACATAGGACTTATAGAGGTTATTTCCACATCTCACCATCTTTATTCCTGGCAATGCACGCTGTGTTACCTATGAGTAGTCTCTTTTTGGCTACAAATGTGTCCCATCTTCCATCTGTTCTTCTAGCAATATTGCTGGCCTACTGCCACTGGAGCTACATCAGCCTTCATGATGTCATTTGACTCGATTTTATGTATTACCCATTTGTTTCACTCTCCAGGTGAGATTAGGCAAGTATATTTTTCTGTGGTTCCCTGAGCAGGTTTTCATGTTGGTTCCATATTAGCAAATGTCTCTGTTTCTGCTCTATTTACCAAAGCTTGCAGCCTACTTTGCTAGGGTCAAAAAGAAAGTCTAAAGTTTCTCCAGAAATGGCTGGCTGAACTATCAAAGGACTCAGCACAGGACCTTAATTTTCCTTCCTATAACTAGATGTCATTTAGAGGTGTGTCTATTAAAGATGCTACTCCCTGACTTTTCTCATCTGCTTTGGAATTTTTCTTTTCCTTCTTCCATTCACTTGATAAATATCAATCCAATACCTGCTCTGTTCCAGTCACTGTGCTGGGCAGAGGAGGCTTTATCTTCTTGAGTTGAAAGGCTGAGGTGTTTCCCTTTGCCAAGTGCTATATGGCCCCACATATAGTCATGCAAACTGACTGAGCTACTGGTTGGGAGGCTGTATGAGCTTCTGGGTCAGCTTTGCCCCTTACTAGGAGTGTGTCCTTGGCTGAGTTACTTAACCTCTCTGTACTTAGCTTATTCATCTGTAAAAGACATACTCAATAGTGTCGCTATTACTTTTTAAGTTGTATTATGGTGTATTATATTTATATTTCAGTCTTTGCTATAGGGCAGTTATCTGTGTGTTAAACTCATTCTGTAAATTGTAAAGAAATATACAAACATGAAGCAATATTATTATTTAATATAGGATTCAATAAGTTTTACTTATTTGTTTTTTAAGGGTTTTATTTTTAAGTAATTTCTCTACCCAACGAGGCTCTCAAACTCACAACCCCGAGATCAAGAATCTCACGCTCCAGGGGCGCCTGGGTGGCTCAGTCAGTTAAGTGTCCTGACTTCGGCTCAGGTCATGATCTCACGGTTTGTCAGTTCGGGCCCTGCATTGGGCTCTGTGCTGACAGCTAGGAGCCTGCAGTCTGCTTCGGATTCTCCTCCTCTCTCCGACTCATGCTCTGTCTCTCTCTCTCAAAAATAAATAAATACAAAAAATTAATAGAAAAAAAGTCTCACACTCCAGCAACCGAGCTAGCCAGGCACCCCAGGTTTAGCGAGTTTTAAAGTAGAGTTTTTGTCAAAAGAAAAACTCAAAACGTTTGTTGAGTACCAACTATGTCTCAAGTGCTGTGCTGTGTGCTTGACATATATTATTTTGTTTAACCTCAAAGAATAAAAATAACAGTAGCCTTCTTTTATTGTGCAACTGTCTAATTTAATGTTAATACTGATATATAAATAGGTATGATCGTGGTTCAATTTTAAGAAGAAATGAAAAGAAGGAAATGAAACTCAGATATTGACTTGTCTGAGAAAACCCAGCCACTAAGTGACAGAACCTGGATGGGACCTCAGGACACTCTGTCACTAGAGGCTGTGCTCTTTGGCCACCACACGTGGTTTTCATGGATCGGAGGAAGGTAAGGTAGGCCCAAGCAAGGCTGATTAAAAGAAAAAGAAGACCGGACTGATAAAGCATTGATATTTATAGGCAAAATCATCTAATTGGCAAGATATTAATTTCATGTGTACGATGTTTTACATCTCAGTTTGGTATCTACAGAATTTTGCGAAGCGAAGAGGTGTCAAAGCCAGCATTTAAAATATTCTTTGCTTAAAGTTCTTCATTTTCATGGCATTTTTCCTTTGTCTGGTAATAGAACAAGAATTGTATCGAACTTGAAAAATGCAGACAGATTTTATTAATTTTTAAAGGTATCACTTGGAAGATTGTATCATTTATTTATACTCTATAGCTGACAATTGGCCTGTATAAATAGACGGGCCTGTGGTGAAGGTCTGAGGAAAGCCTAAAAATACCCCCTGCTTCTTCACCCCCTAACGTGGAGACCTTAGAGAGTCGCCGAGCGCTAAGTAAACAAAAACCGGTTCCGGATGCCAAAAACCGCCTACTTCCCAGAGAAATGAACCGCGTGTGTGCGTGCACACACTTACACACCTCCACCCCAGACAAGCACACGCCATTCTGCTCTGGTTTTCGTCATCCTTACTTGCATAAAATTCTGAACATTTTCCTTAAGACACCCTGATTTCACCTAAATGTTTTTTTTTTTTTTTTTCTTCAACATACTCAAGAGGCCTTGGATCATTATCTGGAATTATCAGTAAGACTTAGCAAAGGCGGCCTCATCTAAGAACCCATCAAACCGGCTTAAATGGCACCGGCACATTTTATAGGCCTACTTGTTTTATTTTATTCATTTCTAGCACAAGCATATAGCTTTAAAGCTTCCAGAATCCTTGTGTGTGCATAATCTCCTGTAGCCCCTTTACCTATTTGTGAAATAAATAGTATTAGTTTTCCAGTCCCACAGACTCTGAAACAAACATTCTGAGAGGTTCTTTAAATTGCCCTGGAACACAGGAACTCATAAGTGGCAGAGACAAACTCCAAAGTCATGGCCGCAATTCTCCCAGGCTTCCTCTTTCTGTTCTAGCACCCTCTTCATTCCCCCAGCCCATCCTGTGGCAATACCATGTGATAAAAATAATGGCAGTAACTCTACCATTTGTCCTACCTTTGTCCTAGCGCAAGATCACTCACACAGCTCTGTTCCTCTGCCCTGTTCCCTTATGTCGTCACAATGAGATGGCAGTAAGAGGGGCCGAATCCCGCCCCCCTCCCCTCAACCTCACCCACGCCAAAAGAGTTTTTCTCTGATTTCTCCAGATATCCCTGATGCAGGAATGTAGAAGGACTGGACATTGAGGCCCAATGACTTCATTTCCCTCTAAACTGGATATCATGATTTTGTCAAACACTTTATAAATACTTAATACCAAAATATCTATGGGTAGTGTCTCTTCAATCCTACTTCTAAAAGGAACAATTTGTGTAAGTTTGGATTCAAAGTCTTTCAACCTCAGTTTCCTGATTCTTATAGTGAGCAAAATGAATTTATTTATACAAAGAGACTGTTCAAACACCAAAATATTACTCATCTATGAAAATGGTATTTGGTATAATTCAAGGAACACCAGTGTTCAGGGGGAAAAAAGGCACAATTAATGAGTAGTGTCCCATAAACCTTCACCCTTATTTTGTATATAATGTTGCCTATTCCATCAATCCCAATTTTCCTCAGTTTCTGCAAGTGAACTAGAAAGGAGATTTTATAAGGATTAAATTTATGATGTTGGTAATCTGCACTTTGAATAATATATACTACTGAAACAGAGTCCTTCCTCTTAAAACAAAAAAAAAATGTGTTCCAATAAGATTATATCGGGGTATGATTATTGATTTACAAATAGAGTTTAGGAAAGAAAAGGCTTCTGAAGCAGAGGGTAAAGCTGGAATTTACCATCAAGGACAGACGCTCGATTCACCTGCAAATGTACATCCTTGATCAAGGCCTGCTCAGAAGAGTTACAGGTATCACGTTTTTTAATCCACATTACCCAGATGGGAAAGAAATGGACATTTTGTGATCCCAGAATGCTAAACTACTCTAATTGAATGCGACCTCATTTTCTAGCCCGAATTAGAAGAATAAGGAAAACCTACAAAACATTCAAATGTTTTCCCAATTGCAGAAGCAAACACTTTCCCTGTAATTTCAAAGCACTTAGAATGTAGCCTTGCTTTTCTCTCTCTCTCTCTCTCTCTCTCTCTCTCTCTCTCTCTCTGTTCCTTGACTATCAGAACCAAACCAAGAGTCTGAATATTAATAGCGCTATTTATGTAGGCTGTTTTCCACCTTCATGCAGATTTTCCAAATTTCTTCTGTAATTTGCTCTCCGTAAACACACAGGACCCTCTAAGTTTTTCTCTGGTGCCTGCTCCGAGCACACACGTAAGCTGAGGAGCTTTTTGTCAGTTCACTATTTCTCATTCCTTATGAGGATCACAAGTCATAAGCGACAGGATCTGGAAGGATGTGGCAGGGTCAGCCAACTTTTTTAAACACATTGTAATCAAGTGTTGTTGCTGAAAAGGATGATCCAGAGCGTGGTAAGGAGAGCCCATCCACCACTGATCAAAGCGGGCCTCGCAAACCAGAAATAGTCAAGAGATGTGATACCTGGGTGTGGTCCGCCGAAGTGTGGATATCCTCACAGATGAGGACTGTGACCCATCCAACTACATGCTTGCACGGTGGCATTCTTCAGTTGATTATTTTCAAAACGGGAAGGCACCTGCTTAAATCAAATCGTCCGTTCACCCCTTTGAAATTCTGGACAGGTACAGGCTGTTTGTTCCAGCACATTCTGTTTCTGGCACTCCACAGAGGAGAGGGAACAGATGAGAGCCATCCAACAGCAGTCTGTTTGAGGGGGACCTGTGCAGGTAAGGTGTCTCAGTATTTTTTTGCACTGTTATGCCATCATTTAAGGATCAATTAACTGTCCTCTGTGGCAAACTGTTGTTCAATGGCTGGTGCCGTCCTGTGCACCAGGGCAAACAGATGCTGCTGACCAGCATTTCCCATTGTTTGTAGTGTCTCTCAGGTTCCCTAAGTCCTTCCCGATGGCACCTGTTAAAGCTGCTTCTGTGGCTAAGCTGTTCTGCATTTGTCTGGCTGGATTTGGACTTCCTGGATCTCTGACTGAATACAAAGTGATTAGAAAGCCCAGTGTTTGGCAACAAGCAAGCCAGGGAGTAACTGTGTGTGGGCGTGAGGAGCACAATGTGTTCTTCATAACTCTGTGCAGGGAGCGCCCTGCTAGATCCCGGTGCTGGGGAGATCAAAATGGTCTCCCTCGTCCTCAGCTGTTCGGCAGCAGCTGTTTAATGTAATTCCACAGGATCTGCTTGAATGAAGTTGTCATTCTTGCAGTAATCTTTAATTTAGTAAAACACATAACTGAGCAATGTTAATTTTAACGTGATGTGAGTTTAAGAGAAGTTTCCCGTGCCTGCATTTTCCATGTGGACGACAGGGAAAAAGCATCTTTGAGAAAGAGAACTTACGCAGAGGAGAACACGAACTCAGTGTTTTTCTATTGAAGTGAAGTTGAATGCTGATGTGTAAAGGAGAGGTTCGCCAAAACGAAACAGGATGTGTAATGAAGCTAATAGAACTTTCCCATTATTAACCTTGTCTTCATCATTATGGAATTTAAATTTCAGCTTCCTTCCTATGGTAATAAACTCAAGGAGCTAGGCCAGAAACGAACAGATTCAATACATTTCATGTTTCAAACATTTGGGCACTAGTGCTCAAATAATGCAAAGGTGACCACGAATCAATCAGTTCCTTCCCCCCTTCTTTCCTTCCTTCCTCCCTCTCCCTCCCTCCCTTCCTCCCTTCCTTCCTTCCCCCCTTCCTTCCTTCCTTCCTTCCTTCGCCTACAGATTGCCATCAATTACACCTTGTAGAGAAGTCTGTTTACAAGGCAAAAACGCCTGGCCTGTTCAGGCAGTTCTGCAGTTCTTTTGCGAACAACAGAGGGCACTGATGCTTCTAATCTGGCAGACATATCGCCTCCGAGAGAACAAAATAGCTCCTCTACCTGTGGCTTGCCTTCCAGAGTGCCTACCTCTCAGCACCACATTCCATTTGCTGTAGACATTCTCTCTCTCCTAAGAAAGCTGCCTTTATTCTTTCTCTATTAGTCTATCTTCTACTTCCCGTTTTCAAAGCACTGCTTTAAAAAGCTGTTATTCGTAATAGCTTGTGATCTTTTTTTAATATCTCGTGGCTTTTCTGATTATGAATAGCTGTTCTCAAAGCATTTCTTCTTACCTAACTGCTCTCCTTCCTAACCCCATTTAAATGCAATTCATTCAGAGATTATGCTACCGCTAGCATCTTGGCTTTAAAAAAATGAAAGCTCCGTAGGCTCTGACCCTTTCATATATGTTCCTACAGTTCCCACTGTCCAGGGATAGATACAGTGGCAACCGAATGTCAGAAATTGACAAGTTGATCGGTGCCCGGCCACCACCTGCTGAAGAACATACTGTAGGTATATTTCTTTACTGTAGAGCTATTTACCTTTTTTATAAGACTCAAAGCCATAACAATTGAAACTCTTTCAATTGAAGCAAATAAGATGCATCATCCATTTCCCTGACGTGATTTAAGTAAAGAAGAAAAGCACTCATGTACCTTAAATACCTACAGAGAGTGCTCTATGTTGAACCGTTTTCTCACCATAAAAGCTAACATCACCTGATCAGGTAAGACCGTATCATTTTGCTCTGAATGGTTCGTAAGAACATGAAGTTCCATTTAGCACCACTACCGCCCTCATCATCCACCTCCGTAACATGCTTACCCATCTTTCTCATTGCTATTCAAAGAAACAGATTTATTTCTCGCCCTGGAGTTGGGAATTTTGGCATGCCAGATTGAAAATGTACCCAACACCAAGCAGAGGATGGGTTATTCTTAGTCTCCTTACACGCTCAAGAGAAAATGGGGCAGTGTATGCCTCTAAATCAAGCAAAGTTCTTTGGAAACTATGACTTCAGCTATAGCTAGATTCGCAAGGTCTTTGTCATATTATAAAAAGAACTGGGATCATGAACCATAGGAATCGTCACTCCAGTACAAGAGGTGAAGGGGCAAAATCTTAGAGATTGTGAGAAGAGGTTGCAGAATTATCACCATATTCATTGTGTGTCTGACTTTTGGTTATGGAAACGAGAGAAATTCCTCCAACGACTTTTTGATGTCTATGATGTATGGCAGAAAAGAGAGCTACTGACATTTGGTGGGGGTATTTTGCCTCAGCCCAGCTGTGCGATCCCCTTTCATTGTTTCTGTCCTGTTCCTTTCATCCGCCCTTCATCCTCCCCCCACCCCACTCTCCATGCCTGGGCATCAGGGCCCATGAGACACAAGTGGTCTCTAAAGACACAACTTACAATATGGCTAAAATGGTTCCTGCCTCTTGCTTTAGGAAGTGAAGGGTGACTAAGCTACCCCTATCTTCTTTCCTCAAGGATTATGAGATAAAAATAAGAATTGCCTCTGATAATCTTGTGCTTTAGACTGTTTATCATATGAGGTGGAAGAATATTAGGTTTGTTGTTGTTGGTGGTGGTTTTTGTTTTTTTTCTCATTGGAAGGAGCTGTTTCCATGCTGTGGCAGAGCTCTCCAGCAGCCAACAGTGCCTTTGATGAGAAGGCTACTTCATAAATTACAAACCACCAGAGTGAGAGTCATTATGTAGAATGGGCTCTGCCATCTGGTCATCCACTCTCTACGTGATAAAGGCCATCATCTTCGCTCTGTGGCTTGGTTACTTCAAGGAGCCCTCAGCTACAGTGAAAGAAAATAGATGTATTCTCATCCCAAACTCATTTGGCCTTTTAACCCTAGAATATCCAGGCCCTTGGAAAGTCAGCTGTTCCCATTTAACAGATGGGGAAACTGAGAAATAAGAGGGAAGTGTTATATTTACAAGTAGCTTTTAAAAATCAAGTGAAAATAAAAGAAAGCAGGATTTGCCCTTTGTTTCAACAGCGAGAAAGGAAACAATAGTCTTTTTTCCTGCTTTCTCTATGTATAAGGAATTTCATATACATTTCATTTCCATTTTCTGAAAAGTTCTACCAATGTAAGTCACAGGTGCCAGCGGCAGGAGGGAATAGATTTCTTATTGAACAGGTAGGCACTTTGCAACAATCCATCCCCAACAATCCCTGCCTCGTAGAGAAAAAATAAGTAAGTAAATAGAAGTTTTTAGTGAAGTTGATAAAATGCCAGACAGGAACTAATGCTTTACTTTTATGTATGATTCTTTCCTGAAGCCAACAGGAGAAATACACCTCTCTTTACCCCTAGCAACCAGAGCAGAATACACGGCCAGAAGTCCTCGTATCCTCAGAAGTTAGCGGCTGAACAAGAACCCTCAAACTAGCTGATGCAAAGATCAGTGTACCCAGCATGGATTTGGTATGATGAGAATTACTAATCACCACAGTCCCTTTCACATTTCTTCCTTTGTAGATATCTTTCCTATACCGTAATACTTTAGAAGCAGTAAGGCAGAGTGCTTGAGAGCATGAATTCTGGAACCTGTGTCTGGGCCCATTAATGCCTTTTCATAGCTGTGTGGCCTTGGGCAAGTTACTGAGTGTTGCTGGGCTTCAGTTTCTTACGCTATAGAATGGGTTTTTAATGGTGACGACTTCACTGGATTTGGGGCGGGGGGGGGGGGACTAAAGAGTAAAATTTTACAGAACAAAACTGTTCCACTGACAATCCTGTGCAGTCATCTCAATTGTGTTTTTATCTAAAGATTGAAAATAAAGAAAGGCAAGATTAGGAACTAGAGGTAAGTTTATACCAAGATGATGTCTCACTTTTATTAGTGGAAATAATATAAGGCACCTGGATGGTTCAGTGGGTTGAGCATCCGGCTGTTGCGTTCAGCCTGGGTCTTGACCCTAGGGTCATGGGCTCAAGCCCTACCCCTGGCTCCACGCTGAGTGTGGAGGCTGCTTAAAATTCTCTCTCTCTCCCTCTGCTCCTCTCCCCCACTTGCACTCTCTCTCTCTAAAATAAAAATAAAAATAAAAATAAAAATAAAAATAAAAAAAACAATCATATAGGTGACTTTGCTGTCTTCATAATCTACAGGCATTACCAGCTGGCATGGGCAAATGAAAACTGAAGGCAAAGGATCTCTCTCACACACACACACACACACACACACACACACACACACACACACACACCACGGTATCATTTGAAGCTCCTGTGCATAAACATGTTTCTTGTATTAAGAGTTTAAAACTGCACACTAGTGCTTATAGATACGCTTACTCCTTTGCAAAGATGCGTCAATTCAATTGGATGCTTTCAATTAATACTCAGAGACTTTTGCTTGGTCTGTAAGATCAGACTCTTCTCATGATCAAAGAAGGTTGGTATTTCTGAGACATGGCAAAAGAAAACCATCAAAGAATATTTTTAAAGTCCATATTAACTATTACCATCACCCTCCTTCAAGAAAAAAAGGAGAAGAAAATATCAGTGAAGGACTTCAGTAAACTAATACTATTTCTGCTGATGGGTTTCCTTTTATCTTAAGTCTAGGTTCCATTAACAAACATCTCAGAAGAAAAAGAAAAAAAAATCTCAGCAGTACATTTGGGCTTTCTGCATATTTTCTACTAGGTGTGCGAATACATTAAAGTGTATGTACACTTACATTCACAAACTGTAGACTTTTTAACAAAGTCCATAGATATGGTCTAAATAAATTTATATATTTTATAGCATGCATAATTTCCTAGCTGAAAAACAAAGTCTACTTGGAGATATTAAAGATTATGCATTGTGACTTCATATCCGTGTGTAAGAGACCTGGGTTTCAAATGTCACAGGAGGGTGGGGGTGGGGACCGTTAAGAAGGAAGGCTGCATATGCATGCTTTGTCTACATTTTCTTCAGAGCAGGAATAAAATCAGGCACCATGACCTTGCATGCCACATAAAGCTGGGCTGCCTGACCGTGTGCTGCTCAGCCACAGCTCCGCTGATGTCATCAGCTCTGTATGGCGTTTGGTTACCCTACCATTCTTGCTCACAAGGCTTTAGTCAGAAACCATGCTGATTTTACGGCCACCTTTTTCTTCCCAAACCGTAAGAGCTTTCAAAAGTAACTTAATGGGAAACAGCTAGACAGTTTAAAAGGGGGGGGGGGGGGAAAAAAAAACCTTCCATCCAAATATTCTGAAACGCAAGACCAAGAATGAATGTGACCCTGACACAGCCTATTCATTTCTCCAAGGGGTCCAGGTCCTAGGGAATCCCAAGCCTTCTCTCCAGAGCACGCATGTGCAGATGGAAACACACATGTGTACACATATTCACACAGGGCAGTCCTAGCTTGGGATTCACTTCTTAAAAAAGACAGAAATATCTCACACTTTTACTCCACAGTGTGTTATCTGAAAATACTCCTTAGAGCATTTAAATCGTGTTTTCCCTTCTCTATCCCTTTGCAAAAATGACAGTCATCTTTAACATCTTTTTGCAGGCATCCTTCCTCCTTCTCTCTTAGTTTGTTTACCAACAACTCTTCAAAACATCCTCTTCTATGGGCGCCTGGGTTGCTCAGTTGGTTAAGCGTCCCACTTCAGCTCAGGTCATGATCTCACAGTTTGTGGGTTCAAGCCGCACCTCGGGCTCTGTTCTGACAACCGGGTGGAGCCTGGAGCCTGCTTCAGATTCTGTGTCTCCCTCTCTCTCTCTGCCCCTCCCCCACTTGTGCTCTGTCTCTCAAAAATAAATAAATATTAATTTTTTAAAAATCCTCTTCTAAACTCTATAGGAACAATGAATTAAACCCAACCTAATGTTGTGCTTATTCAGAGATAATCATTCAGCCTCTGGGCTCTATCTGGATATTTGTTTCAATCTCTAAATTAGAGTTTTATTCCTTACTATCTCCATCAGTAGAGCAAGGAAAACAGGCAAGAACTCCTGTGGAGCCATTTTTGCCACATTTTCATCAAGTTGGGTAAAAGATCCGGTGGGAAGCTTTGAAAGTAGTGGCTCACAGGAACTTTCTCAATGATTTGTGGATTTCACTCTCAAACGCTCCTTTCCTATTTCAACTCCATTATAATGGATAATTGAGAACTGACTACACAGATGGGAAGGCATCCATCCATTCATTCAACGAATATTTCAAGACGCTGACAGGGACATCAAATTTGCTAACATGTAACAAGGCCTCCTTAAAAGAGGCAGATGATGACAGAATGTGGAAGAAGGATAGTATATCTTTTTTTGTTTATATATTTCAGGTATTCCATGCACACATTCACAAAGAACAATCAAGAGAAGGGGGCTGCACAAAGGATATTTATGGGTTGCAAGGCAATTTATGTCTTGATCTCTTCTTCTACTGTGTTTTGAATGAGATAAAATATTCATAATAAAATTTGACTTTACCTTTTTGAAAGCAATACATGGGTAAACTGTTGCTGTTTAATAACTCCATCGATTATGTTTTTATATTAAATTTCAGAGTGGCAACAAATTAGATGACTTGTGTTCAAAGCAGAAATCAATTTGGGAATTTCAAGTCATGGTTTGTCTTTGCTCCATGCAGACTAGAAGCCAAGATCTTAGAGCCCTCACAACCCAGGTACTGCATACTATGTTACAAAAAGGGAGCATTTGCTTAAATAAATGATTGAATGGTCAAAGTAACAGCATCATTCACGTTTTATACAGAATTTCTTATCCTGAGTTATTGATTTTACATGTATATCTAGATTTATTACATAGAATAGCACATTATATTGTTGTTGGGGAAAATGAAATGCATTTTTAGTCATAGTTACTCATATTTACCTCATATGGTCCTCACACAGGAGGGAAAAATGACCTTGAACTCAGCTCGTGCCATCCACTCCCCACACCCAGTCTCCCAAAGCAGTGGATTCTCAGACGGCCCTATCAGAGCACGCACTCGCGAGATGTTTATGAAACTGAATCTTCTCTTTAGTGTAAATGATCAATGGCCTGAGACAGAGAGAAGCAGTATGCAATTTTATGCTAAGGATTTGCTTTGCAATATATAATGTTAAAAAGCCTTTCAACTTCTCATGTGCCAGCAGCAATTTGCATCTGCCAACTTCAAGGATTCTAGTTAAACGAGGAATAACCCCCCCCCCCCCCCCCACCACACACACACTGGAGGATGGGCCCCTGTGGACAGCCTGATTCTGGCTCATGGCAGGTTACAGGGAATCTAAAGAGACAAAATTGCCCCAGAAACCAGAAGTGGTTTGGATAAGGCGCATTCCCAACCCTGATGTACCCAGATAAATCTAGCTTCTTGCTGCCAGATATTAAGGAAGGCTGTGTACTTTAATTTTCTCACCTGAAAAACGTACATAGCATCTGCTCTGTCTAACTTACAGGCTTGTGTGGGAATAGATGCAATCAAATGGAAAGTTGTGGCATTCACTAAAATCCATTCTCCCCCTCAGACCCCATCAAAATCAAACTACTAAAAAAGTGACAGATAAACAGAACATCTCTGTCTTTTCCTCTATATTGTAGGATATCAGAATGGTGCACAATGGTAGACAGGTTCAAAGAGCCTGGGAAATAGGTGCTTTATTGGTCCTGGAATAAGAAAGAGAATGACTTGGAGTGGAGGAATTTAGGAGATTATGTGAACCAGCAAAGCATTCCCAGTCATTTCTCTGCACGTGGCCACCACTCAGACACAACCGCAGCTTCAACAAGAGGAGTTTGTACTTAATCAGAATCAAGAAAATCAGCTTCTTCCTCTCTGGCAGATATAGCTTTCAGAATAGGTCTGGATAAAGGCTTCCTCCACCCCAGCAATTGAAAGGTAGCTCCTTTTAGGTGCTTTAAAAGAGGACGAGGCAAGAGAAGGTAAGTTTCCAAAGCTAAGGAACCTGCAAATATCTAAAAAGAAAGCCAGTATTTATTTCAGAAAATTAAAGGGGGAAGTAATACAACTGAAAGAACATAAAGTCAAAAAATGATACTTACTATATTCTACCATCACCTTAAATGGGTTTTCTCTACCAAAAAAAAAAAAAAATTGTCACCATGGTTCATTTTGAAAGTATCTCGGGGGTAAGAGGAAGAGCATGTATTAAACACAGATTGAATGGGTATTGAGGAGGGCACCTTTTGGGATGAGCACTGGGTGTTGTATGGAAACCAATCTGACAATAAATTTCATATTAAAAAAAATAAACAAATACAGATTGAAAAATATGATCATGAACTCATATCTAGTAACTGGTAGTTTCTAGGGTATCTACCCCCCAACTCCCCAAGAGCAAAGGGAAAAATGTAGGTGTCCCAGAGCCCTTCCCCTCCTCATGAAAGCATCGTCACCGCTCCCTGAACTCCTCTCTAAAGGTTGTCATTGCAACTTTGGGCAATGCTTTGCTCGAAACAATTCACTAATTCCAACTGTAAATCTTTATTATAAAGATTTCCTTCTTCTAAGCAGTAATTCTCTCTGCTCTAGTGGGGGAGAGGAATGATTTGTTTTTTCGTTACTGGTTATTTATAAGATATCTACTCTAGATTAGTCCTGCTTGAGTGACATCCTAAATGGCTCCATTCCCCAGCAGTACTCTGCTTCTGATGAGGGGCTGACAGCCTCTACTTACAATGTCTTTCATGGGACACAATGAAGTGTAAAACTGCTGGGAAAAAGCCTATGTTTCAAAACAAACCATCTCTATAATAAGCACTTAAAACACTTTTCATTAATATATTTCTCTGTGTATAAAACAAAAGCTTAATGCTGCAACCTGGCCTTTGACAATGTTTTAACAACAAACACGATTTCAATTTTTTTTAGCTGAACCAAAATAATGAAAATGCAAGTGAGGCTTGTTTGAGATGTTCTCCACAGCCATTCCCTTAATGCTGCTGCAAATTGTGTTGTTTTCATCCCAAATACTGAAAGTTCAATAAAAATCCAAAGGCGGAAGCCTGAATTAGTAAGTACAGAATGTAACAACTTTTCTGTCGCAGGTATTAACAAATACCATTGGTCTAGATACAGTCCTGTCTAATCCTTATCTGAATTTGCAATTAAGACTTCAGAGCTACAGATAACTGTACACAGTTCTGCTCTCTTAATTTTAAATGGCTGGACCTAAATCAAATCAGGCCTCAAATACATTGAAAAGTAAATGTCTAATGTCCAATTGAACTAATAGATACCACTCTTTTTAATGGAGTTAATGCTTAGTGCCAGCTCTAGGCTACCAGGAGCCATAGAGGTAGGAGAAATGAACAAATGAACAGTATTAAGAAAGGAAGGGGGGGGGAGGGAGGGAGTGAGGGAGGAAGGAAGACAGGGAGAGAGGGAAGAAAGCCTCCTTGGAAAACTTGTCATGAAATTATGATTACTCAATTCCTTAATATAAATATAAAAGCAAGCGAATTCACATTGATTCTTTGCTGACTTACCCCCTCCCTCAATCTAATGTGCTCTGAATTAGATTCCTATTCACTTCCATTAATTGTCAGCTCCAATAGAGTATCGTAAGAGCCTCAAAATGAAGCACTTATGAGTTTTCTTTTTCAATCTCTTGTGGGCTTCTCTCAGTTTATCGCAAATGAACAATCATGTTGGAAGGGGCTCCGTCTGTTTAATGTCATTAGCGATTGTTTCATAAAACAAACAGCCGGTCCACCATTCGGCTGCAGTTAATCTTAAATCTAAATGTGGCGGCACTCAGGGAGCGCCTCAGACTGGGTTTGTTCTCACCAATGCAGGTCTCTTAATCTATTGCAAGTCAAGGCGCTTATCTCTCTGTTCAGTTCAGGGATTTCTTTGTCCAAATATGAAACCAAACCCAGTCAACATTGTGCGTCCAGAATTTTTTTTTTTAACCCACTGGGCAAATTTTTTTTTTAAAGCAACTCAAAGTCTATAGTATATTTATTTATTGACTGTACTATTTTACAAATATTTCCCCAATACTGACAAAGTCAAAGTCTTTTTCAGGTTGGCGCCTAAGAGCCAGCCTAATCAGTGAGTTTGGGAATCCTGATAAAGGCTAAACTGAGAACAAAAACACATTTACAGACCTGGAAATGATGGGTGCTGGGAAAGTCAAAGATTTCAAGGGGTTATATGCTCCTGGAAGGGTCTGGCTATCTGCAAACATTAGGCTTATTATTATCTTAAATAACAATATTATTTAGTACATATGTTGTCACAGGCATGGTCCTAAGAGTCACTGGAAATTAATTTTTTTCGTTGTCTGGGTCAATAACCCTTAGGAAAGTATCATTGTCCCCATTTTTCAGATAAAGTAACTGAGGCTCCCAGAGGTAAAGAAATCTGCCAAAGGTCAGACTACTGGTACCAGGCAGACCCATCATTTAAAACAAGGTCTGGGGCACAGGGTGGCTCAGTTGGTTGAACGTTGACTTTGGCTCAGGTCATGATCTCATGGTTTGTGAGTTCAAGCCCCACATCAGGCCTGCTGCTGTCAGTGCAGAGCCCCTTCAGATCCTCTTTCTCCCTCTCTCTGACCCTCCCCCACTTGCACTCTTTCAGAAATATATAAACATTAAAAAATAATAATAAGGGGTGCCTGGGTGGCTCAGTGGGTTAAGTGTCCGACTTCAGCTCAGGTCATGACCTCACAGTCTGTGAGTTCAAGCCCCGCGTTGGGCTCTGTGTTGACAGCTCAGAGCCTGGAGCCTGCTTAGGATTCTTGTCTCCCTCTCTCTCTGCCCCTCCCTCATTCACACTCTGTCTCTGTCTCTCAAAAATGAATAAATATTAAAGTTTAAAAAAAAATAAAACAAGGTCTAACTGGCTTTAAGCATATGTTCCTAGCCATATGCTCTATTAAACTGGTCATCCTATCAATATAAAAACATGCCTTTAATGGTCCTATATTCTGGAGTTCCCTGGAGGGTCCTCACTTACAAAGTTTTGTAGCTGTGTCAGATAATGCAGATTTTTAGTGGAAAATATCAACTATGATTCTAGGCTAGAGTTTCCAGGAGCAGAAGGCTTCCTGTCGCTTCAGCTCTAGATAGTGAAGGTCACTTCAGAATTATAATGAATAACTACCCAATTTCCTCACCGTAGCTTAACTGAGGGGCTCTGGCCAAGATGAATTAGTCTCCACAGGTGGAAACTTTCAGGTGCCAGTTCCAGCTCTGTGTACCTCCCCTTGGCCCCAAACTCTCTCACTATCTCCTTCACACACCACTGGGCCACCCACCCACTCATTGGGCCTTTAAACCCTGCTGTTCTTTTATTCGCTTCCTGTTTGATTTTAAAAACCATTCTGTTGGTTTTAAATTTTTGCCAGTTCCATAATTACATAAAAAAAATCAAAGGATTAAGCTCATTCCATACTATTGAAGAGTCAACCGATCAGCTAGAAAATCTTCGTTTAGTGCCGTTTATGTTCCAAACACTATTTATGTTCCAAATACTTATACAGTATTTGCTTCCCTTACTCTACCAATATAGTGATTTTCCATTGTTCTAATAATTTGTTAGAGAGACTCTGAGGGCCACGCCTCACTCACATCCCCCTGCGCTGGCCTTTAGGAGTTACTTTCAGCTCCTCAGACAGGACAAGCACTTTTGCCTCCAAGCATTTACACACACAGTTCCCTCAGCTGGTTATTCTTCTCACTTGGCTAATTCCTGCTCAACCTTCAAAATCAGATCAGATGTCCTTTCTTCAGGGACATGTCCCTATTCACTGCAGGATTTTACATGTCCAGGCACTTCCGGCCAGTGCAAATAGCCCACCAGACTTTAAACACCACGAGAGACGGGGACACGTCTCTCTTGTTCAGTGTTGCTCCACAGCATGAAGGGCAGTGCCTGGTCCAGAGGTGGTGCTCAGTAAATACTGCCTGCAGGGATGGATAAATGAATGGATGAATGAGAGGAAGGGTATTTATCTCAAATTACTGTATTCTCTTAACATCTCAAATCCTTTTAAAATGAAAACAGGATATATTTACACATATATGCATATTCTATCAGACAGATATCACCTGAAGAATGGCAGTTAGCTGACCACCATGGCCTGGGATTTTGTTGTTTTTAAAATTAGAATTAGGAGTAAATAACATTCTGGATGGAACTTAAAACTTCCCAGAGAGGAAGTTAGACTTCCTCTATAAGGGATAAGGGTAGACTTCAACAGAGGGATAGAGAGATCAGAAGAAAGAGGATGTGTACATTTTTCCTGTTTTGCAAGGAAATTGGTATTATATCAAGATGTGTCAATTCAATCTAACAGGTCGTCATTGAGCCTCAGCTGATAGGACAGGCTCACGGGTAAGCATTACGAGGAGGTCAAAGATGATTAAAACATTGTGCTTCTGGGGCGCCCGGGTGGCTCAGTCAGTTAAGCATCCACCTTTGGCTCAGGTCATGATCTCCTGGCTCATGAGCTTGAGCCCCGCAACAGGCTCTGTGCTGACAGCTCCAGAGCCTGGGAGCCTGCTTCAGATTCGGTGTCTCCCTCTCTCTCCGCCCCTCCCTGGCTTGTGTTCTGTCTCTATTTCTCTCTCAAAAATAAATAAACCTTAAAATTTTTATTTAAAAATTAATTAATTAAAAGAAGATAAAAAATGAAACATCGTGATTCTAAGAATGCATGAGCAGAGGAAGAGAGGGCGAGGCAAACAGATCTAGAAAGTGAGTTCCGCCACTATATGCACTCTTTTTTTCATCAATACCTGACCTTTCCCTTTTGTAAACTCTAGATATCTTTCAGCATCAACTATGAGTAAAATGACTAATTTATGCAATTAATACAAAGAGTACACTGGTCCTCAGAATCAAACAAGATTTTAAAGTGGCAAACTTCATTAATGGCAACCAGGAAAGAAAATAAAACCTTACAGTCTTAGTTCCTGACTGAAAGTAAATATCTATTGAGTGAATAAATGACCCACAATCTCATATTTACTGAAAATATCTATGCCAGCAAATCTTTTTTTTAATTTTTTTTTTTTTTACATTTATTTATTTTTGAGAAACAGAGTGGGACAAAGCGTGAGCAGGTGAGGGGCAGAGAGAGAAGGCGACACAGAATCTGAAGCAGGCTCCAGGCTCTGAGCAAGCAGTCAGCACAGAGACTGATGCAGGGCTCAAACCCACAAACTGTGAGATCATGACGGGAGCCGAAGTCGGACAGTCAACCAGCTGAGCCACCCAGGCGCCCCTGCCAGCAAATCTTTAAAGCAAAGGCCACAAATAACCAAATGGGCTGACTTGGCTTCACAGAATTCTCCGTGGCCCTGCCAGTCCCTTCTATCTGAGGAAAGCAACACTTAAAAACCATAATAACAGTAACAAGAATATACTTTGAAAAGAAGCAAATTAATTTTTACCTATATTTTCAAGTCCTGAAAAGCTCGTGCTTTCTGCAGCAGGACCCCAATTGGCAGTGGGACCACAATTTACCTTACCACTAGTTAAAGTAAATGAAAAAAGCACAGAGCTCATTTACAGACCCTTTCTTCCTTTGAACTGGTATGCAAACTAGTTCCTGCCTTCAGGTTTACAACTTGGAGCTGTCCAGCTCTTGAATGCAATGCTTAGTTTTCAGGGAATCAGTTTCATGATTTACAGCCCAAGGGTAAACCAGTTATCTGACTCTCAAGTACTGTGCTAATGACACTTCGTAGTGGCTGTGAACAATAACAATAATAATACCAGCGCTCTGCCAAGTGCTTTAGACCTAGTGTTTTATTAATTCTCACAATAACACTCTAGGAAGGATGTTATTTTATTCGATGCCCTTTTTCCTACGGATAAGGAAAATGAAGCAGGGAGAGCTATGCAATCGCCCAAGGGCACGAGCTAGTAAGAACTAATGTGCTATGGAAACCAATCAGGCCAGGGAGCACCATGTCAACAACAATTCTTAGTCCCACAAACTTGACATAATTCTTGAGCTCAAGATGCTTTCCTAAAGGTAGATACTGAATGACAAAAGATAGTATAGAAGTACCTTATACAAACAGATCCATGGATTATCATTTGAGTGAAATTCCCAAGATTGTAAATTTTTGAAAGCATATGCAGTGGGCATTTAATAAATGCTTTGTTTGTTTAAAGTTTATTTATTTAAGTAATCTCTGCACCGAATGTGGCGCTCAAACTCACAACCCTGAGAATGAACGTCATATGCTCTACCGACTGAGTCAGCCAGGCACCCTTAATGAATGCTTTTCGGATTAAACTCACAAGCTACTGTACCTAAGAGCACTAACTCTTATAGAAACTTTTTTTTTGATCTCATCTCATCATTTATAGCCAAAGAAAGCAATTAAAAATGGATTAGCAGAGGCAATAAGGCGGGACAATTATATTGGGGACCATTTGCACTGGTACAAGGCATTTAGGTGAGAAAATCAGTTGAGTTCATTTTCCTCACATGTTCATTTTGGTTTCCTTCCTAAATGTGTATGAATACACTTTCATATAATAACTTCAGAAAAAAATTGCTAAAGTATGAATATTTTCAGGCCATAACATGTTCTTTATTAGTCATGAAGCCTCTTTGGGAAGTACTACAATTTTCAATAAATCACTAAAAAAAACCCCAGAATTTTTATTATTTGAAAAAAATTCCCTTGCTCTCTTAATTGCAAAGATTATGCTAATGTTATTTTTTTTTATGTTTTTAAAGTTTATTTACTTACTCTTGAGAGAGAGAGAAAGCACGACTGCAGGAGGGGCAGAGAGAGAGGGAGAGAGAGAGAATCCCAGGCAGGCTCCACACCATCAGTGTGGAGCCTGACGTGGGGCTTGAACTCACGAACCACGAGATCATGACCTGAGCCAAAGTCGGATACTTAACTGACTAAGCCACCCAGTGCCCCTGATTATGCTAATTTTAAATATATTCTTTTTTACAAATCACATTTTAATTCACACTGTTGATCAGGAAGGTAGAGTGAAGTATAAGGAGGACAAAGGAAGAGTGAGGGCAAGAAATAAGAGAGGAAACTGAAAATAAAGAAGAAACTGGTAACAAAATTAATGTAAACCTAGCATTTTTGGCTAGGTAATATCTATTATTCCTTCCCATGCTATTTTGAAGCTAAGTTCAATTCTATGTTTTGATTTGCAGTTGTACTTAAATTGGTAAATTGTTAAGGTTTTCATCATACATGGGTAGTAGCACGTGATGAGAAGAACAAAGGTTCTGGATCCCAAGAGATGTAGAAGTGGACTGACCTCAGACAAGTACCCGCTCTGCGTGTACTACTCAAAGTGTTTGTTTATGCCATTTATAAAATAAGAATAATAATGTCTTACATAGGGGGGCTCCCGGGTGGCTCAGTCCGTTACACATCGGACTCTTCATTTTGGCTCAGGTCATGATCTAACGGTTCGTGGGATCGAGCCAAGTGCCAATTGAGGGAATCCTGATTGAGATTCTCTCTGCCCCATCCCCACTCTCTCTCTTGCTCTCTCTCTCTCTCTTGCTCTCTCTGAAAATAAATAAATAAACCTAAAAAAATAATGTCTCGCATAGGTGGCTATTAACTATAATAAGGGTAAAAACTAACACATAGTAGACATTCACTCTGTTATAGTCTTATAAAGAAGACAAATCTGTAAAAAAAAATTTACTAAAATTCAGAATAGATTGAAATAAATGCGAGGACAGTTAAAAGCAATGTCTTACGAGCCACGGTACTTCTATAGCTATCAGATTCCCCCTGAGGTTCCTGTTAATCACGTACATTTCTGGGTCCCGAGTCAGACCTACAGAGCAGAGTCTCTAGGGTTTGGATTCAAGAAACTGCACATTTGCATTTTCAACAAACTCACTAATTGATTCCTATATTCATTTAAGTTCGAGAATCTCGACCAGGAAGAAAGAGATGCTATATCAGTAAGAGACCCAAAGGAAACTGATGGCACACGTCACCTGGGCTGATTCTAGGAGGTTTACTTGCAGAGGGACTAATTGTAAGGGGACTAATTACAGTACAAAGAGGCAGCACAAGAGATCATGCAAGAACTGTTACCACCCCAAGGCCCAAAGAATGGAGTAGAACCTGCAGGAGTGAGAGTCGTGTGGAAGAGCCTTTCTTTGGAGAAGCAGTGACCTTTGGTTGAGGAATACAACCAGAACAAGCCCTGGAGCGGTGGGTGATTCGGAGAAGAAAGATTCTGTTCTTTTTTTTTTTTTTTTAATTTTTTTTTTAATTTTTTTTTTTTAATTTTTTTTTCAACGTTTATTTATTTTTGGGACAGAGAGAGACAGAGCATGAACGGGGGAGGGGCAGAGAGAGAGGGAGACACAGAATCGGAAACAGGCTCCAGGCTCTGAGCCATCAGCCCAGAGCCTGACGCGGGGCTTGAACTCACGGACCGCGAGATGGTGACCTGGCTGAAGTCGGACGCTTAACCGACTGCGCCACCCAGGTGCCCCAGAAAGATTCTGTTCTTACTTTTCTTCTCTCCAAGCACCTACTGAGCCTCTGCATTAGCTGGAACCAACTGGAGGCCTGAGAACCCAGGAATCCCATTGATGTGGTTTACAGAGGTCACCTCCGGGAGGAGAAGCCCGGGGTGGGGGGGGGGGGGGGAAGCTGGAGATT